>NC_142019.1:17416988-17604488 GCF_049901735.1 Notechis scutatus
TGAACGGGTGTAGGAATTGGGTATGTCTCGTCTAGAGAAAAGAAGGACTAGAGGTGACATGATAGCAGTGTTCCAATATTTGAGGGGCTGCCACAAAGAAGGGAACAAACAAGGGGTGGGATTCAAAATTTTTAACAACCGGTTCTGTGGGTGTGGCTTGGTTGGTGGGCGTGACTGGGTGGATATGGCTTGGTCATGTTATTGGCTGGGTGTTGGCCAACTCAACATCACTCACATCGAGGCACGCATCTCCTTGCCTGGCCTCTCATGACTGTGGGGATGCTGCAACAGTCGTAAGTGTGAAAAATGGTCATAAGTCACTTTTTTCAGTGTCATTGTAGCTTTGAATGGTCCCTCCACACAAGCAAAGTGCCAGCAAAGGAGGGAAAAAAACTCCAGAGAAGTTCCTGAGACAGGAAGTCTAGTCCTTCCAAGAATGTAATAAGGGTTAATGGAGAGGCAGTTTCTGTAAGCAACACCAGAATGTTTCCTTCCTGCCTTCCTTACAGGATTAGCCCAGTAATTTCTTCTAACAACTGGTTCTCCGAACTGTTTAGAATGTTAACAACCGGTTCTAGCGAATAGGTGCAAACTGGTAGAATCCCACCCCTGGAACACACTATTTTCCAAAGTACCAGAAGGCAAAATAGGAAACGAAGGGAATAGGAAACTAATCAAGAGAACCAATCTAGAAATAAGGACAAAGAATAGTTAACCAGCAAGTGGAACAACTTGCCTCCAAAAGCTGTCAGTACTCCATCTCAACTGGACAGCACTTGTCTGGTTTAGGGTCTCCTGCTTGGACTAGAAGACCTCCAAGGTCCCTTCCACCTCTGTTATTCTGTTACGTTTTTTGCTTTAAAACAATGAGCACTTTACACAGATTGGTGTACCCAAGGCTTAGAAATAATCATAGGTGGGGAGGAGGGGTGGGGAAACAAAATGCAACAGAGAGAAATTCAGTTTTATTTTTTAACAAGCTGTATTACCTTTGTTTGGTCAACAAATATTACAAATACGTCTTGCTTTAAAAAAAGTATTGCCATTACAACGTTTGTATTCTCCTTTAAAGGAACGGGTCTGCTTTTCAGTGCCTCCTGCTGGATGTAATGTGCCTTCCCCCCCCCCCAATACATCTTCTCTACCCCCTTTATTTTGGCCATAGGACACTCCGTTACATAGTACAGCAGTCTCAAATGCAGCATAAACATTCCCTGGATCTGCAGCCGTCATTTCTCCTGCTGGAGAAAACGTTCCCCTGAAAACTTGCATACATTTACGAACCGGATAAGCTTATATAATTACCCATATTTTGCATCCATACCTCCATCAGAAAGCAGGTTGGTCCTGGGCATTTCTTGTCTCTTCTGCAGGTATGTCTTCTTGGAAAAGTGCAGCGGTCCATATTCCTGACTTTTTTTTTTATCTAGGTCGGTATGTTAATTCCCAAGTCAACTTCACTGTGAATTTGCCCAATTGAAATTTAAAAAAGCCTTCATGGAGGATTTTTCTTTTTCTCCCCCTTGCGAATTACTGAGGTAAGACTTTTATTCCCCTCCCGCCCCCCCTATACATGTATTTAAAATATATATTCCCTACAGGTCCTACAAAATAAAGTTCTACTTTTTAAATATATTTTTGGATAAGGCTCTCTTGGAAAGTAAAACAGCTATTGCCAATAGGTCATATTTTTTTTCCCCATGCACACATGCAGCATTCGTGTAAATAATTAACAGTTTTTCCCCCTCTGCTGTAGAAAAAAAAAAAAAAAGTCATTCTCCTAAAACCTCACTGGGATGCATTTTCGCTCCATCCGCTGACCAGTGCAGAAATCCACCCTCTGCTTTGCTTTGGAATTAGGCTTTCATTTCCCACTATTTTCCCCCACCCACCCACCCACCCCAAAAAATTCCTTGGCTTTCATTGAGGGACTAAACTAACTCGGTTTCCAAGCATTCCTTCTGCCATGGTAGACAGAAAAAGCAAAGTTGAGCTTGATAGACACCGGAATTGTTGCACAGGCAAAAGGGGGTGAATACTTTTTTTTAAAGTCCAGAATAAGATCATATTTGGAAAGAGCTCAAGCAGACACCTACCTAACTCACCGCAGCGTGAGAGAAGGAGAAGGCGCGGCATAATCAAGACTTGCAAACTTCTGTTATTAAAGCCAACTTCAATAAGATTACTTTTAGCCTTCCCACGGAGTGGGTTTTCTGGTCTGGTCTACCTAGTGGAGAGGACAATCATGTTCTGAAAATGGTTTGGATTAAAACTCTCCTATAAGTCCAAAGCAAGCCATCCGTAGAAGGTGTTTTCTGCTCTTAGCGACTCGATTCCTTACCTGTCCTATCAATACAATTACCCTAACATTACTAGCAAGCAAACGCTTTGGAATAAAATGTGTGAGCCGATTGTTTTGCTACCATAAACTAACACGACTCTCTTACAATATTCTAATACTTGTTACTAACCACAGCAGAACTCCAATGCTGGGCTCTGAGGAGATGAGACGCTTGGTTCTCCAGATGGACATGGAGTAGGGGAGGATGGGTCCTTCCTCTCTGCATCCGTTTGATGAGAAATGTTACCCCATTCTTCCCCTCCATAGCCTTGCAGTTTCCCTAGCTCGTCAAACTAATGCGAAAGCATCTCGTCTGCAAATGTGGCCCTCTTAAATCCCCCATATCTGTGCCTCTCATTGAACGGTTTGGCATCTGGTTCAAGGAAGTTCAAAGCAGTAGTCGCCATAAAAATAGGGAACAAGGTTGGGCTACAAGTTCCTTGTTGGTCTCCTCCCAACTCCACAATTCTGATCCTAACTTTTTCAGGAGCTGCGAAAGCCACCTTTAAATGCAGGAGTCTCCAAACTTGGCCACTTTGAGACTGGTGGACTTCAGCTCCCAGAATTCTCCAGCCAGCTATACTGGGAGTTGAAGTCCACCAGTCTTAAAAGTTGCCAAGTTTGGAGTCCGCTGTTCAAATGAATCGAGAGATCTCTGGGTCATCAAGCCAAAAATTGTCAATGCTCAGCCACCCCAGGTGTGGTCACACCCAAATCTGGGATTTGTAATCCCACATCTGGAGATAACAGTCTTGTAGTCTATGCTGGCGGCAGCAAATCTGTCTGACAAATGCTCAGTTTGTGGCATTCACAACTCTTGTATCTTGCCACTAGTGTATATATACAATGAATTATCCATCTGGGGTCTGCAACAGGTACTCTGACCCCTTTAACTTCTATATTTTACACAGTCACCAACTCTAGCAAGATCCCTATATATCCCTACATGGGATCTCCTGAGATTTCACACAAGAATGGAGAGGATCCAGTATTTTGTTTCCAACGGAATATTATCGCATGAGAAGCGATATAGGTACCCATCACCTGAAAAGGTTCATTGACCCCTCCTTCACGATGCTGATAATACGTTCTGGAGCTGCATTCTGTTATTCAATTTATTTCTGATTAAATAATAATTCCAACCTATCCACCTGAAAGAATCCTGATCAGTTGCAAAGTTGCAAAACAGCGGATCTGATACCTTTTGTCACATTTTAGGAAGCTATTCTTTTCATTTTCCTTTCTCTTACAAATTCCACTCCATTATGCCTTAATGGTATATGGACATTTCTTGGTGAAAGGCATCCTTTTCACTATATTAACAATTGTTGGATGAAAAGATTATACAATATCAACATTTGATCCTATCCAAGAAGATCTACACGCAAACCACGAGCATTTACCCAAACTGCAAGCTAACGGCGATTTCAGATTTCAGAAGGTACTTATGATACAGAAACAATCTTCTTGAAACGATGTGTAGTTGATCTTGTTATACTAGAGTGATTTGAGGGAACAGCATAGCTCCACGATTGAAATCTGCTTGGCATGCACAAATTCTCAAGTTCTACACTTGGTATCTCCAGGAAAGATTGGGAAGGATCTCTGCTAGAAGCCCTGAAAAACCACGGGTCAGTCCGTAGACATTCCTCGCCTGGTGTTTTCCAGCTGCGTCGAATTTCAGATTCCATCACTTCCATTTAGCATGGACATTAGACATCCTGACTGGGAAGGAGGATGAAATACAGCTTCCCCTTACTTGGTAGCTCTTCTTATGTAGGGATTGAATCTCCGTAATTCTTTGGCCAATGACTATTGCTGAGAGTTCTGGGAATGGAAGTCTGCACATCTGGTGGACACCAAGATCAAGGAAAGTTTTGCAGTCCATTTCTACTAGAGTAAACCACGTTGATGAAGGATGCCGCCAGCGTCCAGTTCCTGTTTAGACAATTGTCATGTCTGTTTGGATAAGGCCATTGATGAACATCTTTTAGGTACTTCATCCTTGGTACATTGCAAGCATGCCATCTTTGTCAGCAGAAGGACCCAAAAGTGTAATTAGGAGTCCGTGTGCATTAGCTTTTTTCAGCCCATCTCATATTCATTCCACTGCCAGAGAAAACAAGCATCTCGAGATTGCCCCGATCCACCCGAGAAACAGATGGGCACGGACTTCTGTTGCAGATTAGCGTCGTTCAATCCCATCTCGTGGCGATGGATGGATGGAGACCAGCTCCTAAAGGTGGAACGATGGATACATGGGGTGGGCAAGGAGCAGAAGAAGTCATGCTCAGCAGAGTAAGCGCTTTTATGAACTGAACCTTCCATAAACTCTGTAGACCAAGAAGAATTTCTGAAGTTCTGCAGCCATAAAAGGTCTGAATCCTTCACACCGTGTAGAAGGAAAGAGTATCACATTATGGCAAGCAGTGATTTTCTAAAGCACCTTGTCTCTGAGTTCCTTGAAGAAGTACTTTCTGGAATCTGGACCTGCACATGAGGTTTTATAACTGATCCCAAAATCTATCTGAAGGTTATTTCATGTCTTTCTCTCTCTCTCTCTCTTATTTATTTTTTTTACAAAAGAATTCTTTAAGCAGATGATAATACAGTACAGATACAGCTATAAGAACTTTCAGCAAGGGGTGTGTTCTCCCTCCCCCTCCATTTTTTTTAAAGCAAAAACAAATCACACGTGGTCCAGGGTTGACCTTGGAGATAAATGGCTTTCCGACGTCTTCTTTCTGCTGTTGGAACGTAAAGGAGCTTTCTTGGTTTTTTTCTTTTCTTTTCTTTTCCTGCAACATGTATAAAATTATTTTTGTCAAATAATAAAGAGTTTTTCATGCAGAAGCAAGTGGGCCCCAACCATTGTCTTTGGGTGGTCTTCCTCTCCTCCAATATACAGCAGGATAAAACGGAAAAAAAAAAAAAGAAAGATTGTCATCTTTGTTGTGTCCGAGAACAATGTTCACATGGCACGTGGTTTGGGGTGGTTGGTTGGGGGATGTCCGGGTGGCCTGGCCCTTTAAGAGGGCTTATCCCAGAGTGTCCCATGAGTTGGGCTGTGCCTTAGCGGGACAATGTCATAGTGGCTGGGGATGTGGCTGTTTCTGGGAAGATCGTATGGGTTTTGGATGTAACCAGCATTGCGGAGACGCATCTCTTGGACCACGCTGACCGTGGGCTCTGTGGAAAGAACGACAAAGAGACAGGGTTTTTTTGGGGGGGCCCATCAAGCATTTTAGGAAGAGTATCCACACGACTCAGAGCGGGGGTGGTGGTGGTGTCAAACTCCATTTCATTTGAGGGCCGCATCAGGGTTGTGTTTGACCTCGGAGGGCCGGGGTGAGTGTGGCCAGCTCAACATCACTCGTGCCGGGGGCGCCAGCAGGGGTGGGCTTCAAGAATTTTAGCCAGGGGTTGTTCTCTGCCCCGGTTCCTGGGTGGGCGTTCCAGGAGTCAGCCTCCTGCATCACGGCCGGGGTGGGGTGGGGACTTTTTGCCCTCCCCGGACTCAGGAGGCTTTCTTCGAGCCTCCGGGAGGGCAAATATGGTCTCCCCGGGCTCCGGAGGCTCTCTGGAAGCCAGAAACAGGCCCATTTCCAGCCTTCCCGAACTTCCGGGTGGCCCATGTTTCACCCTCCCCGAGCCTCCGTGCGCATCCTTCACTTACCTGCATCCAAAATGGGCCACTTGAGGACTCCTGGGAGGGGAGGGGAGAGGTGGGCGAGGCCAGCCAGGAGTGGGAATTTGGTGGTTCTCCAAACTGCACAGAATCTTAGCTAGCGGCTCTCTCGAACCCCTGCGAACCCCCCAGCAGCCCAGCCCTGGGTGCCAGGGGTGGCCTGGGTGTTCTGCCCAGTGAAAACGGGGCCCCGAGCTCCGTTTTCGGCTGCAACAGCCTCCCGCAACCCTCTGCCAGCAAAAATGGAGAAGCACAGTGGGGGCCGGTCCTTCACTGTTTCCAGGGCAGTTCCGTTGGATCCGGCCCTCAGGCCTTGAGTTTGACACCCCTGCCTCAGAGACTCACTCCTCAGATGACACAACAGACAGACAATCCAGAAACATTTCAAGAATCCCTATCCTTTTGGTTCTTCTGTGTAGGTAGTCCTCGACTTACGGACCCCATTTTTGTGGCTCAGCGAGAGAGTTGTCACATGACTTTTGCCCCGTGTTCTTTCTTGCCACCGTTGTTAAGTGAATCACTGCAGTTGTCCTTTTAGTAACAAGGTTGTTAAGTGAATCCGGCTTCCCCACTGATCTTGCTTGGTGAGAAGTTCACACAAGGAGACCCCGTAACCCCAGGACGCTGCAACCGTCATAGATACATGCCAGTTGCCAAGCGTCTGAATTTTAATCACGTAACCATAGGGATGCTGCCATGGTGGTGAGGGTGAAAAATGGCCGTAAGCAGAGGTGGTATTCAGCTGGTTTTGACCAGTTCTGGAGAACTGGTAGTGGGAATTTTGAGTCGTTTGGAGAACTGGCAAATTTCACCTCTGACTGGTCCCGCCAACCCCATCTCTTCTCTGCCTCCCATTGAGTCCCAGCTGATCAGCTGGGTCTTCTTTTGTTGCCCTGCCCAGGAGAATGGAGCTGGAAAGCAGGTTAGTGGGGTGGGGAGAGAAGGGGGATTTTGAAGTAACCTTCCTCTGCCACGCCCACCAAGCCACGTCCACAGAACCGGTAGTAAATTTTTCTGGAATCCCACCACTGGCCGTAAGTCACTTTTTTCAATGCCCTTGTGACTTCAAATGGGCACTAAACATACTGTTGTAAGTTGAGGCCTGTCCGTATCAATAATCATTATGAACAAATTGAAGGAGGAGGCAGGAGTTTAAGAATGGTTCGACTTCCAAAGAGAAGATGGACCACTCGAGGTTCCAATTTCAGATCTTCCCTCCAAGCCAGCAGGAGACATGGAGATGTTTGAGTGGAAGGACTCCATTTTGCATCATTCCTTCCTTTATGACCGGTGGGCAGACAGGAGGTGACAGTAGGACAGTTTACAAGAAAAGGAGTGAAAAGTTAAGATGGAGGCCACAAAATATGAGATGGAAGCTCACCAATGTTTTTACATGTATTGCAATTCATATTTTTTGAAATAAGGGGCTTTGATTAATTTATTGCGGCAGCCATCTTGACTTTTTGACACCTCCCCTACTCTCTACAAAAGGGCTGTGGTGGCTCAGTGGCTAAGACGCTTGTCGATCAGAAAGGTCGGCAGGTTGGCGGTTCGAATCCCTACCGCCGCCTAACGGAGTGAGCTCCCGTTCCTTGTCCCAGCTCCCAGATGGAAGCTCACCAATGTTTTTACATGTATTGCAGTTCATATTTTTTTGAAATAAGGGGCTTTGATTAATTTATTGTGGCAGCCATCTTGACTTTTTGACACCTCCCCTACTCTCTACAAAAGGGCTGCGGTGGCTCAGTGGCTAAAACGCTTGTCGATCAGAAAGGTCGGCAGGTTGGCGGTTCGAATCCCTACCGCCGCCTAACGGAGTGAGCTCCCGTTCCTTGTCCCAGCTTCTGCCAACCTGGCAGTTTGAAAGCATGTAAAAAATGCAAGTAGAAAAACAGGGACCCCTTTGGTGGGGAGGGAACAGCGTTCCATGCACCTTCGGCGTTTAGTCATGCCGGCCACATGGCCATGGAGACGTCTTCGGACAGCGCTGGCTCTTCGGCTTTGTAACGGAGATGAGCACCGCCCCCTAGAGCCGGAAACGACTAGCACACAGGTGTGAGGGGAACCTTTACTTTTATCTTACCACTCTCTACAGACTCCCCTGTTATCATTTCTCCTCCCTTCGGACACCTCTGAGTGGCATCTACAAGTTGCCCATCTGGATTTCATGATTACTAGATCAAGGTGGGAAGGCGTGATATGTTGTGGGTCCCATTAATTAGGCATATTACATCTGTTGGGACCATGGAAAAGGACCTTCTCAGTGGTGGCCCCTTCTCTATGGAACATCATTCCTCAAAGGGTGGGGTTACAATCAGCTCCCACCTTGTGGCTTTCCTGAAATATCCTGGTTATGTCAGTGGAGTTGGGGGCCATGAATGGAGTCTCATTATCCCGGGGTCATGTGATCCAGGGGTGCACTTCAAAAAATTTAGCAAGGGGTTCTCTGCCTGGTTGCGCATGGCCTAGTTGGCCTCCTGCACCACGGCAGGTGGGGAGAGTGTTTCTGACCTTCCCTGGCTCCGGAGGCTTTCCTCGAGCCTCCGGGAGGGGGAAGCCAGAAAAGGGCCCATTTCTGGCCTTCCTGAACTTCTGGGTGGCCCGTTTTTCACCCTCGCCAAGCCTCTGTGCACACCTTGCACTTACCTGCATCCAAAACGGGCCCCGTTGGGATTCCTGGGGTGGGGGTGGGAGGGATGGGAGGGGTGGGGCCAGCCAGGAGTGGGATTTGGGGGTTCTCCAAACTGCACAGAATCTTAGCTTGGTCCCCTTTTGCGACCTTCTGACAAGCGAATCCACGGGGAATCCAGAATCGCTTAACGAGGTTATTAATTTAACCACTGTCGCGATTTGCTCAGCCCTCGTGGGAAGAAAAGTCATAAAACGGGGCAAAACTCACTAACCGATTTTTTCCCCCACCATGGGCTCGATTGTGGCCATATGTCGAGGACTGCCTGCCCTAACTTCTCCAAGCTGCTCTTCTCCGGGGGGAGGGGACTTACCAACGTCGTAGATGTTTTTGTGAGCCGGCGAGGAGGTTGGCATGTCCAAATACGACGCGTCCCGGTGGGCAGGAGACTTCATTTCCACATAGCTGTTCTCGGGCGGTTTGCGGGTCAGGATGGGAGGGTCTCGGATGGTGGCGTAGGGGTTTTCGCTGCTGTTGAGGGAAGCGGAGCTGGAGCTATGGGCAGATTCCTTCACGTAGTCTGCAAAGACAAGAGGCCGGCTCGGTCTCTTAGCGGGTGGGAACCACCGGGCCTCGAGGTACGGGGGTGAGGGGGTAGGGAGAGGTTGGAGACCTAGCCCTCAACGCACACAGCACAGGAACCCACCAGTTACGCCTCGGGAATGTCCGAACCACCAATGTCTCGCCAAACCATCTGCTCATCCAAACTCATGTGCAAGTCATGTCCTGAACATTTGGTGGGAAGAAAAACAACCCTTTCAGTACCACAGCTCTCACGGTTACAAGGGTCTCGATGTGACAGTTACGTTTACATTTATGCGCCCATGGTGCTCCAGCCCACCCAGCCACCCGTGGAGGAGGGAGGTGCCACCCGAGGCGCCAAGGAGCATGCACGGCACAGGTGGTATTCAGCCAGTTCTGACCAGTTCTGGAGAACCGGTAGCGGAAATTTTGACTCATTTGGAGAACCGGCAAATCCCACCTCTGACTGGGCCCGCCAACCCCATCTATTCGCTGCCTCCCCCTGAGTCCCAGCTGATTGGCTGGGTCTCCTCTGGTTGCCCTGCACAGGAGAACGGAGCTGGAAAGCAGGTTAGCGGGGTGGGGAGGAAATGGGGATTTTGCAGTATCCTTCCCCTGCCATGCCCACCAAGCCACCCCACACAACCGGTAGTAAATTTTTTTGAATCCCATCAGTGATGCACGGCCGTCTCCCTTGGATCTCTTGGGAGATCACGGCCAGGTAGTGGAACACCTGGTTGAGATGCATCAGCCACAGAGCACACCCCCCCACCCATCCTGGGGGTGCTCAACCTGGACTTCAGATTCAGCGCTTTTGGGGACCCATTTATCTCTCGTGGGGCTGTCAGGATCAGCTGTTCTCCTGATAGCAGCCACTCCCTTCAGTCCCTTTATTGCACGAAAACATGGGCAGAAGGATAATTCCTTGCTTAGGGATCCCCGCGGGAGGATGTGCGCGAGACACCTTTTGCGACCTTTTGACAAGCAAAGTCAATGGGGAAGCCAGATTCACTTAACGACCGTGTTCGTAACATAACAACTGCAGTGATTCACTTAACAACTCTGGAAAGAAAGGTCGTAAATGGAGCAAAATTCCCTTAACAACTGTTTTGCTTAGCAACAGAAATTTTGGGCTTGATTTTGGTTATAAGCCCAAGACTATTTGCGTGGCACAAGGGGGAAATTATTACATTTGTGGCTGGATCATAATCGTGTCAAATCTATCCGAATTAATTCAGTGTAGATGCGGATGAAATGAATCCAAGTTCGTTGAGCTTGGATTCACCTCGACACCCTGATTCCAGTGCTGCCCAAGGGAGAGAATGCTAAACACAAATACCTCCTAACCATCCCACCAGGAGAAGATCTGGAAGGGGAGAATTGGCACTCTTCTTGGCATGTTACCTGGAAGCTTTAATTTGCTTTCAGAATAACCTTTTTTTCTGCAAGGCGGTTTGAACGATGGAGGGAACGCTGTACAAACAGGTCTTTATCATCCTTCAAAAGCATTTCAGATTCATCATTTGGGTCAAACAGGAAATGCAGGGGTGCGGGGTAGGAGTTGAGCATTTTCTAATTTCTCTGCCCCCCTCCAACCCTTTCTAAATTGAAGGTCTGTGCTGGGGATTTGCAGAAATGAACCTTCTTTATTCTTCATGATTGTATAAATATATTTATGATACAATGGTAATATATGATATGATATGATATGACATGATATGATATATAAATCCATCTATCTACCTATCTCTACCCATCATCATTTACCTAACTTTCTATCTATTATCTCTCTCTCTCTCATTATCTATCTATCTATTTATCTATCATTATCTATCTATCATGTATCTATCTATCTATCTATCTATCTATCTATCTATCTATCTATCTATCTATCTATCTATCTATCTATCATCTATCTATCATGTATCTATCTATCTATCTTTATCTATCTATCATTATCTATCTATCTATCTATCTATCTATCTATCTATCTATCTATCTATCTATCTATCTATCTATCATCTATCTATATCTATCTATATCTCTTTATCTATCTATCATTATCTATCTATCTATCTATCTATCTATCTATCTATCTATCTATCATCTATCTATCTATGTATCTATCTTTATCTATCTATCATGTATCTATCTATCTATCTATCTATCTATCTATCTATCTATCTATCTATCTATCTATCATCTATCTATATCTATATCTCTTTATCTATCTATCATTATCTATCTATCTATCTATCTATCTATCTATCTATCTATCTATCTATCTATCTATCTATCTATCTATCTATATCTATCTATCTATATCTATCTTTATCTATCTATCATGTATCTATCTATCATGTATCTATCTATCTATCTATCTATCTATCTATCTATCTATCTATCTATCTATCTATCTATCTATCATCTATCTAAATATATCTATCAATCTATGATCTATCAATCAATCAATCAATCATCATCTCTCTATTTCCCCCCCCTCTTTCTCTAGCCAAAGTCACACACACAGAGACAGTAATCAAGGAGATAAAACATATGATGGACAGTTGCAGGAACTGGGCATGGCTAGTCTAGGGAAGAGAAGGACCAGGGGAGACAGGATAACAAATATTCCAATACTTGAGGGGCTGCCACAGAGAGGAGAAAGGGGTCAAGCTATTTTCCAAGGCACCCGAAGGCCAGACAGGGAACAATGGATGGAAACTGATCAAGGAGAGATTCAACCTGGAAATAAGGAGGAGTTTCCTGACAGGGAGAACAATCAACCAGTGGCATGGATTGACTTCAGAAGTTGTGGATATTCCATCACTGGAAGCTTTTAAGAAGAGACTGGACAGCCACTTGTCTGAGATGGTATAGGGTATTTTGCTCAAACAGGGGGCTGGTCTACTCAAGATGTCTAAGACCACATCCAACTCTGTTATTCCATGTTCTATATTCTATACCTACACAGGATTCCTGTGGTTTGACCTGATGACCATTACATGTTTCTTTCCCCATAAATGCTGGATATAACCGGTAGTATTTACATGAAGCCTCATCTGAATACCTACAAACCAGAGGTAGGTATTTAGCAGGTTCTGACCAGTTCTTGAGAACCTGTAGCGGAAATTTTTAGTAGTTCAGAGAACCAGCCAATACCACCTCTGATTGGCCCCGCCTCCATCTATTCCCTGCCTCCTATCGAGTCCCGGCTGATCGGCTGGGTTTCCTTTGGTTGCCCTGCACAGGAGAACAGAGCTGGAAAGCAGGTTAGTGGGGTGGAGAGGGAATGGAGATTTTACAGTATATCCTTCCCCTGCCATGCCCACCAAGCCAAGCCACGCCACACCCAAGCCACGCCCGCCTACCAAGCCACGCCCACAGAACGGGTAGTAAAAAAATCTGAATCCCACCACTGCTACAAACTCCTTCCATACTTTGATTTAAGCAAATGCTTATGGCTTTCCGTTACGTACGTTCATACCTCCATTCATTCGTTTCTCTAAAACCAGTAGGTCACTCAAAGACTCTGTGACAATCCAGAGAATCTGTTTTAAGGAAGATGCCTCCCTCGGTCTATTCAGTCAAGTTGAAATCTGCTACACAAGGAGACCCATGTCCTGGTCCCCCTTTAGGGACAGAAGCCATCTGGGTGACTCTGAACCAGCCCTTTTCAGTCCATTTGCCCCTGGCTGAGAAGTTGAAAAACTTCTGAAATGGAGAAGATGCAAAAACAACCCAGAAATGGATCAAAAACGCATACGTTGAGAAGTTGTAGACCAGGGGTGTCCAACCTTGGCAACTTTAAGACTTGTGGACTTCAACTCCCAGAGTTCCTCAGCCAGCTTTGCTGGCTGAGGAATTCTGGGAGTTGAAGTCCACAAGTCTTAAAGTTGCCAAGGTTGGACACCCCTGTTGTAGACCTGGAAGGTGAAACCTTCTGGAAAAGTTGAAAAAAACAAAACAAAAAACCCTACATGGAGTTGTTGGTTGTTGTTTTTTTTGTCACCGGAAACTAAGCTTGACCCAACAGCCATAACAACAATTCTCTTGGTGATGTTGAAAGCTCACCCAAAGAATGAGATGAGAAGGAATAGAGAGAAGGAGGAGGAAGCTACTGGCAAGAAACCGCAAGAGTAGTCAGGGGTCACGCAAGGACTGGAGCACGTCCTCTGAGCTGAATATTTTTCAAAGATGCTCCCAGTTCTTTTTGTAATAGTTCAAACAGAAGCCTGGGGGAAATGAAAGCATGGGTCTTCTCTATAATTATAAGCAATCCAGGTCCTGTGCGAACTGAGGAATCTCATTTATAGTCCCTGGTGCCTCTTACAAGCTGTTCCCGATTCTTGAAAGGGTATTGCTGGATGAAGGAATTAATTGCCCCTGGTAGGAACCTCAGAAGCTGCCTTCAACTAATTATGAACATCCACCCCCGAACTCAAGTCTACACTCAAGTTAGATGCACTTCTTCCACTCTGTCAAGTATGGAATCAGGGATATCACACAACACACTTTTTTTAAAAAATAAGGAGAGCCTTGATTGCTATCTTGGCTTGTTTTTTTTTTTAAAACCATATCCTGAGGGCACCCTTGCTTGGAATGTGAAATATTTCTATCAGAAGCGATTTCAGAAACTCTTGTCTTTCTGTGGGCAAAATACATGTCCTGACCCAGGCTTCCTAAACCATAATTACCCGCACACTTATTTTAAAAACAAGACTTATTTTACTGCAACGCTGGGAATTGTTTTCATTCCCAGCCGGAATTAAGCTTAAACAGTCCCCTGAGATAAGCATCCACCTTTCAGTTCTGTGAAGTACTGCCAATAACAGAAGTATCAAATTGACTAGAAAAGAAACCAACTGAAGTACAAAAAAAACAACACCCAATTGAGGTACAAAGAGCTTCAAGAATGACTCTGAACCGATCGAATGACTTTGCTTCCTGCAAAGGTTTCATCATCTTGGCCTGTCCTTTATACCTTATGGGAGGGGCAATCACCTCCAAGCCTTACTCCTGAGTCGCCGCTTTTGTTTCAGCTGCTCTTGCCTTCTAGCAGCTCTGCACACACATGCACTGGGAACAGGCTCCCCTTGTTCCTCTGCCTTGCTGCTGCCAGACTCCGGAGGCTCCGGAGTCAGCACCCCACTCCCAGATGGTCCTGGCCCCTTCTCTGCATCATGGGAAATGTAGTTAAAGGTATCCTGGGAAATGTAGTTCATGTCACGTGGTTACATCTGTAATCCTGATTGGTCACTAAATTGACCCTTGAGGGGTTGAGGGAGGTTTCCCTCCATTCTTGCCTACACTCATGGACTGATAACAGCTTTTCTTTCTATCGGTACATGATGGGTTAGGAAAAGAACCATTTTTTACTCTGCAATGCTGATATACAAAGGATTGGTCATTATAGAAGAGCTTCGTCACAAATGTGAGTTATGAGGATACCTGATGTACCAATAAATGTACTTCGTTATGGATGTTTTGTGGAATTATCTATCTGCATCTGCATAGCCACAAATCCACCTCATGAGACAGGACGGGAAACGCACCAAACTTGATTGCAGGAAGTACGACTTCAGCAATAGAGTGGTCAATGTCTGGAATACTCTACCTGACTCTACCTGGTTTCTTCCCCAAACCCCCAAAACTTGAACCTTAGACTGTCTACTATTGACCTCACCCCTTTCCTAAGAGGTCTGTAGGGGGCGTGCATAAGCGCACCAACGTGTCTACCGTCCCTGTCCTATTGTTTGTTTTATTTTTCTTATACGCATCCATGTATTCATAACTATGCTTTTACTTATACCTATTATCTTGTAAGCGATTGACAAATCAAAATAAATAAATAAAAATAAAATAAACAAATAAATCACTGTTAAAAGACAAAGCCTTTGTGTCCTATGTCCTATGCTCCTGGGTTGTCTCGCAAGAGTAGTCACCCTATAAACACTCTGACATCATGGCTTCGTACAACTTGGCTAAGACGATGGCTGGGAGCTAAGGACCTCACGCAAATCCATTTTAGCCAAGGCATCCATTGGATGTGATTTTCAAAAAAGGCAAGGTGGTGGCCTTGTTAGTGTTGCTGAATCTCTGGCCATTTGGTGTGTGATGCACACAGAAATATATAAAGCTTTGATCATATCGTCGCAGCCATTATCTTGATTTTGTTTAACCACCATACCCAGCAGATACCTTTTGTAGTTCAGTCTGCTCTGTGCACTCAGCCACGCAGCCTCCTAATTTCCACCTTTTGATATCTATGCCTTTGACAAACCAACACCTAATCAATCAGCTAATCAAGTCCCTGAGACTCCAGCCAATAATGGGACCTCTTCTAGCTGACAGGCAATTAAAACAGAAAGCAGGATGAAAATAAAATAAAATGTGGGTATTAGTGTATGATGAGAGAGGATGCATACACCGCTCGCTATAATAACTTTAAATCAAAAGCAAAGATTTAAAGGCTAATTAGCAGGGCCTCTTAAAAGAAACCGGCCTTTCTGATGTTGCCAAGATGAAAGACAACATAGCAAGGAGTCAGATGCATAATTCTGCTCAGGATGGGGCAGATGAGTGTGGGTCTTAAAGGGGGAAAGCAACAGGCTCACTCACACCAAAGTATCTTCTCCTCAGAGGTGGTATTCAACCGGTTCTGACCAGTTCTGGAGAACCGGTAGCAGAAATTTTGAGCAGTTCGGAGAAGCGGGAAATCCCACCTCTGACTGGCCCCGTCAACCCCATCTCTTCTCTGCCTCCCATTGAGTCCCAGCTGATCAACTGGGTCTTCTTTGGTTGCCCTGCACAGGAGAATGGAGCTGGAAAGCAGGTTACCACCCCTCCCCTCCCCTCCCCGGAGTCCCCACGCGGCCTGTTTTGGATGCAAGTAAAGTCCGGGTGCGCATGGAGGCTGGGGGAAGGCAAAGAATGGGCCTCCTGGAAGCTCGAGAAGGCTGGAAATAGCTCCATTTCCAGCCTCCGAAGGGCCTCCGGAGCCCAGGGAGGCCATTTTCACCCTCCCGGAGGCTCAAGAGAAGCCTCCGGAGTCCAGGGAGGGTAAAAATGCTCCCCCCATACCATGGTGCAGGAGGCCGACTAAGCCACACCCACCATGGCCACGCCCACCCAGCAACTGGGCAGAGAACCTGCCTGCAACCATCCGAAATACACGCTGTTTGCCATTGCTGTTTGATCCTGTAATCCTGGGGGCCGTTGCGGCCGTTGTAAGTGCGAGGAATGATTGCGAATCACTTCCTTAAGGGCCGCTGTAACTTTGAGCAGTTGCTAAATGAATAGCTGTACATCAAAAATTACCTGTAAAACCTTGGGACAAGTATATTTTGCTTTATTGTCTTTACTGCACCTGATAAAAGTTAGGGAGAGTTCTAGAGGTTAATAATGACAAAATAATTATTAAATGTTGAATATGACTAGAACCAGATATCGGGAGCAACTCCTAGGTAAATGAGATTGACTGTGTGCCATTAAGTCAGTATTGATTCTTGGGGCACCCAGGAAGATTAGGTAAATAAATGGAAAAATGTTACGATAATATTAATGACATATAATGAATAAGTTAGCATCAGATACATAATTAACAAGATGTATAATTAATATCAATAAAAATGGTTAAATTATTGTTGACATTAATTATAAATCTTTTAATTATATATCTTGCATATTGTTATTATAAACATATCAAACCATATTAATGATATTGTTCTCATTATTGTTATTGTGTTATTCCTTTATTGTTCTCCCTTCTGAAGGTGCCAAGATTTATTGTCTAAACTAGGAACACAGCACAGGTAATCTTAAATAAAGCCATTGTAATAAAATCGACTCAAGAAAAAAAAAAAAGAATTGTCTCCTCAATTGTGATTGTCAACAGGCCCGACTTCCATCATTTAATTGCAAGGGGCCTGGGGCAGGGGACTAACAGAACTCGCCTTAATAAATGGGATTCTCAGAAAAATATGATAAAGGGAATGTATACTTGATATTGCATGTTTTAACAGGAGCAATAATTGTATTTGCACAATATTGGAAAAGCGAGGAAACCCCTACGGGAAGAAGATATAATGAAACAAATATTGGACTGTGCAGAAATGGACAGATTAATACTGAAGATAAAAGAAAAAGAAGGCACAGAATATTTTCGAATTTGGGAGTTGTTTTATCAACAGTTGGGTAAAAGGGATATGAAATTAGGAACTTAATAAGCATTAGTATGTAAACGAATTGATCCAGACGGTGTGCTGTTCACTAAGTGTGTGTGTGTGCACGCACACACGCGCGCACACACACATTTGAAGAGGAAGAGTCTTGGTTGCCAAACCCATGGTGAGTTGAACCAAATCAGATCCTCAGGAGTTCCTTTCACATCTAACAGATTGACAGAGTTGGAAGGGACCTTGTAGGTCATCTAGTCCACCGCCCTGCCCAAGCAGGAGACCCTACATCATTTCTGACAAATGGCAGTCCAGTTTCTTCTTGAAAGCCTTTAGTGATGAAGCTCTCACAACTTTTGAAGGCAAGCTGTTGATTGTTCTGTCAGGAAATTCCTCCTTATTTCTAGTTTGAATTTCTCCTTGATCAGTTTCCATCCATTATTTCCATCCATTATTTCTTCAGGTGCTTTGGAGAATACCTTGACCCCTTCCTCCTCTCTGGGGCAACCCCTCAAATATTGGAAGACCGCTATCCTGTCTCCCCTGGTCCTTCTCTTCCCTAGACTAGCCAAGCCCAGTTCCTGTAACCATTCTTCATATGTTTTAGCCTCCAGTCCCCTCATCATCCTGGTTGCTCTTCTCTGCACTTTTTCTAGAGTCTCGACATCTCTTCTATAGTGTGGGGACCAAAACTGGATGAAGTACTCTAGGTGTGGTCTTACTAAAGCTTTACAGAGTGGTGTTAGTACCTCCCTTGATCTTGATTGCATCCCTCTGTTAATGCAATTTAGGATTGCATTGGCTTTTTTAGCTGCCGCTGCACATTGCTGGCTCATATTTAGCTGGTTGTCCACTAAGACTCCAAGATCCGTTACTGCTACTGAGTCTGGTTTCACCCAGTCTATCTAGCCTTAGTCTCTCGATTGACACGTACTAAGGATGGCGGGCCATGGGAAACTTCAAACGTTCCTCAAACGTGGCCATTTTAAGACATGTAGACTTCAATCCCCAGAATTCCCCAGCCAGCACTGAGGTGCTTAACTTTCACACCTACAATTGGGTACAGAGGAATCAGCATTGTGTTTTCAGGGATGGACACATGGGCTGATCTCCTAAGGTAGCTCAAGTTGAAATGCACTTCAGAATCCAATAATGAGATGATTAGGACACAGATCACTCAGGCAAGGCTGACTCAACCAGGTTGACTAGGTAAAGGGTCTTCTGGATGCTGGAGGCACCTAGGTCCCCCAACTCACAAAGCTATTCCTTTCTCAAATGAAAACATTAAATGTAGACTTCAGCTTCCCGATCATCTCATCTTATTTTGTTGAGAAGGGGTCCCCCCCCCAAAAAAGCAAGCATCTGGTCCTTATGGGAAGCTATAGTATCATAGAACCGTAGGGATGCAAGGGACCGTGGAGGTCTTCTAGTCCACCCCTGATCAAGGCAGGAGACCTTATTATCATCCTGGTCAAATGGTTGTCCAATCTTTTCTTGAAAACCTCCAGGGATCCACAACTTCCAGAGGTAAGGCCTTTCCACTAATTAATTGTTCTCACTGTCAGGAAATTTATCCGTGTTTCTAGGATGGTTCTCTCTTCGATAAGCTTCCATCCATTACGTCTTCTCCTGTCCTCGGGTGCTTTGGAGAACAGGTTGATCCCCTCTTTCTCTGTGACAGTCCCTCTAGTTCTGGAAGACAGCTATCATGTCATTGCTAAACCTTCTCTTCATTAGGCTAAAGATACCTAGTTCCCTTGGAATGGAATGGAATGGAATGGAATGGAATGGAATGGAATAGAATAGAATAGAATAGAATAGAATGGAATGGAATGGAATGGAATGGAATGGAATGGAATGGAATGGAATAGAATAGAATAGAATAGAATAGAATAGAACAGATGAATGGAATGGAATGGAATGGAATGGAATGGAATAGAATAGAATAGAATAATAGAATAGAATAGAATAGAATAGAATAGAACAGAGGAATGAAATAGAATAGAATAGAATAAAATAGAATAGAACAGAGGAATGGAATAGAATAGAATAGAATAGAATAGAACAGAGGAATGGAATGGAATAGAATAGAATAGAACAGAGGAATGGAATAGAATAGAATAGAATAGAATAGAATAGAATAGAATAGAATAGAATAGAATAGAATAGAATAGAATAGAATAGAATAGAAAAGAATTCTTTATTGGCCACGTGTGATTGGACACACAAGGAATTTGTCTTCTCTAAACTCCTCTAAACTCTCAGTGTACATAAATAAAAAATAAAATATATTCGTCAAGAATCATAAGATACAACCCTTAGTGATAGTCATAGGATACTAATAAGCAATCAAACCATACTAGGAAACAATAAAAACAATACAAGTTGTAAAGATACAAGCAACATGGATATAGCCATAAGTGGGAAGAGATAGGTACTAGTAAGGATGAGAAGAATACCGTAATAATAATAATAATACAGTCTTAGTAGTTAATTTGACCTTGTCGTGGGAATTAGTTGTTTGGCAGAGTGGTGGCCTTGGGGGAAAAGCTGTCCTTGTGTCATTTGTTCTGCTGTGCAAGTGCTCTATAGCGTCTAGTCTTAGCTGCTCATTATAAAATTTAGCTTCCAGACCCATAATATAAGATCTTTTTTTTCCCCCCCATATATTAGGATATTAAGATATGCTTGGAAGTTCTGGAAATGTTGGCTTGCTGTACCTTCCTTGTCCTCACGAAGAATCCACCCTAAAAGCACCAACGTTGGCAATGTCCACCCCTTCCAAAATGAACCGTGCCCGAGAGGGACATTACTCTAAATCTGAAGTTACGGAAAATAGCTTTTTCTTGGCACAGAAATCTTTTGGCAAAGTGAAGCAGGGGGAGAGAGTGACATTTCCCCCATCCCTCCAGGGACCCTCGGAGAGGGGGAAAAAAATAAAATAAACCCCCAATGAAGAGCTCAAGAAGAGCCAATCTCTCCAGAGCGGACTTGCTACAGAAAGGCTCTGTTCATCTTCCGACAGTTTTCCCCCTTCCTTGCCAAACTCCATCCCTTTGCCGATAACAAGGTCAGCCATTCAAAGCATGCCTGGGCCCCCTCTAAGTTAATGATCATTTGCTGTCAATCACAACCCAGATCGAAAGAGCCAACACTTTTGTGGGAAAGAATAAAGCCGTCTCAATTTTGTGATTAAGCTACTTGCAGACTCGACTGGTTCGGCTACAAAAAGAAAAAAAGAAAAGGCAGGGATTTTTTTTTTTTAAAAAAAGCCAGGAAATATGAAGCACACCCTTGTTTATCTTGCAATAATTAAAGGCTTAATTTAGAAACCTTCGCTGATGAAATAAACATGTCGCTGCCTGAATTCAGAGGCACTTTGGCGCTTCCTTTGGCCAGTGCGAACTTTGGAATTAAAGAAAGGAATAACTATCTTAGGTGTGAAAAGGCGAGGCCTGCCAGGGACAAGCACCCCTAAAACAGTGGGGTACTTTCTTATTTTTTGTAGCTTTTGTAGCTCAAATGCAACCACCACAGAGCCTCCTTACCCTGCAGTAAAAATATCCCACTTCTTCCTCATGCTGGGTATTGGTGGCTCACATCAAGTAGCCAAAATATAGAATACAGAATAACAGAGTTGGAAGGGACCTTGGAGGTCTTCTAGTCCAACCCCCAGCCCAAGCAGAAGATCCTGTCCCATTCCAGACAAATGGCTGTCCAGCCTCTTCTTAAAAGCCTCCAGTGATGGAGCGCCCACAACTTCTGGTGGCAAGTTGTTCCACTGATTGTCTTTACTGTTAGGAAGTTTCTCCTTAATTCCAGGTTGGTTCTCTCCTTGATTGGTTTCCACCCATTGCTTCCTGCCCTGCCCTCAGGTGCTTTGGAGCAGGGGTCGTCAACCTTTTGGACCTCAGCGACCACCAAACTCATAATTTTAAATCCCACGGACCAGAGACCCTGGGAAAATCCCCCCAAAAAGTCTGCAGGAAAATTCCCCATCCCTTTTTCCTACTGATAGATCATTATTTGGGATTGCAGGATACCAGGAGGGAGGGAGGGGAGAGAGAGAGAGAGGAGAGAGAGAGAGAGAGAGAGAGAGAGAGAGAGAGAGAGAGAGAGGAATAGAACAGAATAGAACAGAATTCTTTATTGGCCAAGTGTGATTGGACCCACAAGGAATTTGGTGCAGAAGCTCTCAGATAGATAGATACTGTAGATAGATAGATAGATGAGAGAGAGAGAGAGAGAGAGAGAGAGAGAGAGAGAGAGAGAGAGAGAGAGAGACAGGGAGAGAGAGAGAGAGAGAGAGAGACTGAGACTGAGACTGAGACTGAGACTGAGACTTCATGCAAGGAAAGCAGCAGAAGTCTTTCTTTCTCTCCCCCAAACTCCGCCAGAAATGAGTCTTTGCCGGCGCAGCCTCTTGGAGTGGGATGTCTTGCAGGGTCCCAAAGACTCATTTCTGGCAGAGTTTGGGGGAGAGAAAGAAAGACTTTTGCTGCTTTCCTTGCATGCAGCCAAAAGCAGAAGAAGAAAGAAGCAGCCAGGTGCCCAGGCGACGCATGTGGGGCAAGTGGGGCAAGTTCCCCCCCTCCGCCCTTTCCCCCCTCCCCTCACCCTCACTAATGCAAGCGACACAAGCCTTGTGTTCTCGCGAGCCGTGTGGGCAGTGCAGCCTTGTGTTCCTGCGCTGCCCGGATTAATTCCTTTGAGGGTGACATTTCTCTGCGGCCCACCAAAATTTTCTCACGGACCACCAGTGGTCCCCAGCCCACTGGTTGTCAACCACTGCTTTGAAGAATAGCTTGACGCTCCCGCTCTTCTTTGTGGCAGCCCGATATTAGAACAGTGCTATCAGGTCACCCCTAGTCCTTCTCTTCTTTAGCCTAGACCAGGGTGTCCAACCTTGGCAACTTTAAGACTTGTGGACTTCAACTCCCAGAATTCCTCAGCCAGCTTTGCTGGCTGAGGAATTCTGGGAGTTGAAGTCCACAAGTCTTAAAGTTACCAAGGTTGGACACCCCTGGCCTAGACCTACCCACTTCCTGCAAAAAAGTGACAGGCTAATCCTTGAGCAAAACTCCCTTAACAACTGTCTCATAGCGTAGCGACAGAAATTTTGAGCTCAACTGTGGACGTAAGTCGAGGACTACCTCTACAATGTTCTCTCCTCCCAGCTGTTCTACTGTCCACCGTCCTCGTATGGACATAAACAAATGTGAATGGAAAGATGGAATGGCAGGAGAAGGAGTTGCACAACATACTTAAGCGGGATTTCACCTTTGTGCAAGGAATTGGAGAGGTTTGAAGACTCCGAGTATGCCTTTGGCTCTTCTCCCCACCCCCAAGAGTCTCAATTTGGTTTCTTTCTTGCCACAGCCAAGGCCACTGAGTCATGCATCAGGCAGCAGGACATCACAAAAACAAGTGCCTGCTCCAATTCTGACAACCTCACAGAGCCTTTTTTTTGACTCCAGGTCAGAGGTGGCTTGCTGTTCTCTTCTTCTGGGACTTTTGAAAATGACATTTCAATCTAGACTGCAGGGGTGGCTTTTCCTGGTGGTCTCTCATCCAAGTATGAACCAGTCTGACCCAGCTTAGCTCTTCAGACCAATTAAATGTAATTAGATGCTGCCACCTAGCAGGGCACAGGAGGTAGTACAATTGTTTTACATATATCTAGGCAGGTAGTCCTTGACGTACATTCATTTAGTGCAGGGGTCTTCAAAACTTGGCAGCTTTAAGACTTGTGGACTTCAACTCCCAGAATTCCTGAGCTAACAGGAGGATTTCTGGGAGTTGAAGTCCACAAGTCTTAAAGCTGTCAAGTTTGAAGACCCCTGGAATAGATAGATAAAGAGAGGTAGAATAGATAGAGAGAAAGAGAGAGAAAGAGAGAGATAGAATAGAATAGAATAGAATAGAATAGAATAGAATAGAATAGAATAGATAGAATAGATCAAGGATCTTCAAACTTGGCAAGTTTAAGACTTGTGGACTCCAATTCCCAGAATTCTTGAGCTAACATGACTGGAGGAGGAATTCTGGGAGTTGAAGTCCACAAGTCTTAAACTTGCCAAGTTTGAAGATCCTTGGTTTAGTGACTGTTCAAAGTTACAAGGGCACTGGAAAAAAAAACTTATGACTGTTGATGCATTCGTCACGTGATCAAAATCCAGATGCTTGGAAACTGACATATATTTATTGACAGTTGCAGCTTCCCGAGGTTATGAGGTCACCTTTGGAGACCTTCTGACAAGCCAAGTCAACGGGGAAGTCTGATTCACTTTACAACCGTGTTACTAACTTAACAACTGCAATGGCTCACTTAACAACGGTGCCAAGAAAGGTAATAAAATGCTGCAAAATTCACTTAACAACTGTCCTGCTTAGCCACAGATACTTTGGGCTCAGTTGTGGTTATTAAGTTGAGGACTTCCTGTATCTGGATCGCTGGCAAAAGGCTGGAAAGCTCTTTGTCCAGAATGGTAGGTAGATTCCTACATTGGCCAGGGATTTGAACTAGACCAGGGGTCGCCAACCTTTTGGACCTCAGGGACCACCAAACTCATAATTTTAAATCCCGTGGACCAGAGACCCGGGGAAAATCCCCCAAAAATCTGTAAGAAAATTCCCCACCCCGTTTTCCTACCAATCAATAATTCTTTATTTGGGATCGCAGGATACCGTCTCCAACTCCATTCTCAGTGGGAGAGAGCGAGAGAGACTTTTGGCTTCATGCAAGGAAAGCAGCAGAAGCAGCAGAAGTCTTTCTTTCTCTCCCCCAAACTCTGCCAGAATGGCGCAGCCTCTTGGAGCAGGATGTTTTGCAGGGTCCCAAAGACTCATTTCTGGCAGAGTTTGGGGGAGAGAAAGAAAGACTTTTGCTGCTTTCCTTGCGTGCAGCCAAAAGAAGAAGAAAGAAGCGGAAAGAAGCAGCCCGGTGGCAAGGCCATGCACGTGGGGCAACTGGGGTGAGTAGGGCAAGTCCCCCCCCTCTGGCCTTTCCCCCCTCCCCTCACTACCTCATGTTGTTCGCAATGCAAGCGACGCAAGCCCTGTGTTCCCGCAGGCCATGTGGGCAGTGCAGCCTTGTGTTCCTTGCGCTGCTTGGATTAATTGTTTTGGGGAGTGTTTTGGGGGTGACATTTCTCTGCAGCCCACCAAAATTTTCTTGTGGACCACCAGTGGTCCCCGGCCCACTGGTTGGCGACCACTGAACTAGAAGACATTTAAGATCCTTTCCAATCCTAGGTGTCGATGACTCTATTTGACCAGAACAGCTATCAAAACAGGCTGGATTCTGAATGGCTGGAATGATGGGGCAGCACCCAGTATTTCTTTCCCTCTGGTGGCGCAGCTACATGATGCAACTCGCTAGCACTTCCCTAAGTTTAGTGATATGACCATTTACTCAGGTTCACATATTTTTATCCCATGCGCTGGGCTGGATGGATTGGAAGTCTGATCTAGTAAGGTTGGACATATACCTCCACGATGCAAGTTTCACCCTGACTGTACGTGTGCGATGACATCATAACTATGTAAGAAAGGGGTGGAGCTTGTGTTTATGAGCCGCTGTGGCGCAGTGGTTAGAATGCAGTACTGCAGGCTACTTCTGCTGACTGCCAACTGCCTGCCATTGGGCAGCTCGAATCTCACCAGGCTCAAGGTTGACTCAGCCTTCCATCCTTCTGAGGTGGGTAAAATGGGGACCCAGGTTGTTGGGGGCGAGAGGCTGACTCTGTAAACTGCTTAGAGTGGGCTGGAAAGCAC
This sequence comes from Notechis scutatus, assembly GCF_049901735.1. NCBI lineage: Eukaryota > Metazoa > Chordata > Lepidosauria > Squamata > Elapidae > Notechis > Notechis scutatus. The sequence goes on from NC_142019.1 coordinate 17,442,182, forward strand.
TATGAAGCGATATATAAGTCTAAATTCTATTGCTACCTTCCTTCCTTCCTTCCTTCCTTCCTTCCTTCCTTCCTTCCTTCCTTCCTTCCTTCCTTCCTCCTCCCTCCCTCCCTCCCTCCCTCCCTCCCTCCCAGTGGTTAGAATGCAGTATTGCAGGCTTATTCTGCTGACTGCCAGGGGTTCGATCCTGACCAGGATCATGGTTAACTCAGCCTTACGTCCTCCCGAGGTGGGTAAAAGGAGGGCCCAGATTGTTGGGGGAAAGAGGCTGACTCTGTAAATCGCTTAGAGAGGGCTGTCAAAGCACTGGGAAGCGGTATATAAGTCTAAGGGCTATTTCTATTTCTATTATTTCTTATTCTATTCTATTATCCTATCCCATCCTATTATTATTCTATTCTATTCTATTCTATTCTATTCTATTCTATTCTATTCTATTCTATTCTATTATTCTATTCTATTCTATTCTATTCTATTCTATTCTATTCTAGCACAGTAGTAGTTAGAATGCAGTATTGCAGGCTCCAGCTTGACTCAGCCTTCCAAGGTCGGTTAAATGAGGACCCAGATTGTTGGGGGGGAGATGCTGACTCCGTAAACTGTAAAGCACTATAAAGTGGTTTTATAACTCTAAGCACTATTGCTATTGCTATGGCACATGAAATGATGCCCTGGGCGAATGCTGGCTGAAGAATTTTTTGGTGTTGAAGTCCACCCCTCTTAAAGTAGCTGAGTTTGAGAAACACTGACCTAAGTTAACGATGGACATTTGGAAGAAAAAAAAATGTGGCCATGAAAAACCCTTTCAAAGATCTGGAATGGTTCCGGGGAAGAAAAATTCTGCAAAAGTTCTGCAGGGCCCGTGAATCTTCTTGCAATATTCCACACTCTGCTTGTCACAACGACCAACGTTTGTCAGCTGCTGATAGAGATTTGTTTCAGGAACGATGTTTCCGCACTTCTTCTACCATGGAGGAGAACATCTGAGCCTAATATCTTCTAATATCCCAGTGACCTTTAGAGAGCCGAACTGGCAGCTGGGAAGAAACTTATTTACAGCCGAGTTGGCATTGCACATTTATTCTGCTTACCTAGAAATCTCTTCTCACTTTGGGGACTTGGGTTTTTCTCTTCACGAACCAGTCCCTGCGTGGCAAATAATTAAGGAAGATTTACTCTGCTCGGCAGAGCACGGCTGGGTTTTAAAAATATTCTGGCTGGCCTGCTCTCTTCTGGTTGCCAAGAGAAATTAAATACAACCCCGAAAGCTGCTTCTGTTGTAAAGGTTTGCGGTCCTAGTCCATAAAGAGGAGAAACTTCCTAGAGAACCAGCAAGTATCCTTGAAGATGGGTCAAACCCTGATGCCTCGAAGGAAGGAACTTCTAGCTTGGCACAAGGAAAAGAGGCTTAATTTGAGGCCGATTCTTGAGATACACCAAGATGGATGAGATGGTTTCCCCAGCTTGGCACCTGCTCCAAAGCACCTGAAAGCAGGACAAGAAGCAACGGACGGAAACTAATCAAGGAGAGAAGCAACTTAGAACTAAGGAGAAATTTTGTGACATTATGAACAATTAATCAGTGGAACGGCTTGCCTCCAGACATTGAAGATGCTCCATCACTGGGAGCTTTTAAGAAGAGACGGGACAGCCATTTGTCCAGAGTGGTATAGAGTCTCTTGCTTGGGTAGGGGGTTGGACTAGAAGACCTCCAAGGTCCCTCCCAACTCTGTTATCCTGTATTCTTGCAGGGTGGTAGGATATGAAGGTGAAAATTGCAGTGAACGGGGAAAAAAAAAGATTGCACAGGAGGCGAAGGCGACCTTTTGTGATGAAGCCTATGATTTTCCTATTCAGGAGTAAGTAACTTTTTCAGACTGCAGGATGCACAGATCCTTCACATTAATCTGGGCCAAGGTCGACGTTGCAAAAAGTAAGTGGGGCCTGACTTGTACTAAGGAGTTACTCTGCTTTATGTGAGGAATCTTAACAGGAGGGACGGGCCGAGAGAACTGGTATAATGCACAGTGCTATTTCTTTGCTAAGCCTTTATACATCACCATTTAAGAATGCCAGATAATGTTCTATTTAACCAATATAAAAAGTTAAAGTTAATGAAGTTTGATATTAGGGAAATAATATTCAAATATTCAATATCAGAGGAACTAACAGTCCAATTGCCCTCTTTTGAATGGGGTTTGTGGCCAGACAATGGTTTAACTTAATTTTATTTAACTTCAATAAACCAGGATAACCATCTTAAGCCAAGATGGCAGCTATTTTTAAAACTATTTTTGACCACCTCCTGTGGACCTGCCTGATTGCAAAGTTGCCTCATGCACGGTACCAAATTATGTAAATACAAATAAGGAAGAAAAATACATCAATAATAATAAAACATTAATCAAACACCGGGTAGATACTATCACATGTGGTGGATGTGTCCAAAAAAAAAAAAAAAACAACTTTGGATGAAAATACATACGTGGTTAGAAAAAATGTTAAAGCAGCATATAGTTTATAAGCCAGAATTATTTTTGTTAGGCATATTACCAGAGGAATATGATAAAGGGAATGTATATTTAATATTACACTTTTGACAGCAGCAAGAATTGTAAATGCAATTCTGGAAAAACTTCTACGCAAAAAAATTCTACGCAAACTGGAAAAAATGAGGAAATACGCACAGAAGAAGAAATAATTTAAAAAAATTAGATTGCACTAAAATAGACAGATTAACACTAAAAATAACAGAAAAAGAAGGCACAGAATATTTTCGAACTTGGGACTTGTTTTATCAACGGTTGGATAATAGAGGTAGAAATTAGGAGTTTAATATTGTTATATAAACGAATTGACTCAGACAGTATGCTGTTCACCAGGCACTTATTGTCTGGTGAAGAGAAAATATATAAATAAAATTTAAAAAATAATAATAAAAGACTGAAATAGCCAGATAAAGAAACCCTGGAGGGAAAGCTCAGGTTTGGGTGATGAAAAAGGAACATAGGTTAAGAAAGGTAAAGATGTCCAGAAATTGAGTCGTGCCACAACTTTTCTTGGCCAATCAAGGAACAAGTTTTGTTTTTTTTCAGGATGAAATTCACCTTTTCAGTCCAGTTTCAGCCCTGGGATCTTCCAGCCCAAAACTAACCCGGCTTTCAGATCCATATAGGTGGTCTAGGAACTCCCAATTTCCAGCCTTGGAGGGACTCTTCTGTAGCAGCTAACGACTACTTCAGCTTCAACCGCAATAACACACAGACAAACAATGGATACAAACTCAAAGTAAACCGCTCCAAACTCGATTGCAGAAAGTACGACTTCAGCAACAGAGTGGTCAATGCCTGGAACTCACTACCTGACTCTTGTTGCATCCTGAAACAAACCCCAAAACTTTAACCTTAAACTGTCTCCTGTGGACCTCACTCCATTCCTAAGAGGTCTGTGAGGGGGCGTGCATAAACGCACCAGCGTGCCAGTGGTGAGATTCAATTTTTTTTTTTTTTACTACCGGTTCTGTGGGCGTGGCTTGGTGGGCGTGGCGGGGGAAGGAAACTGTAAAATGTCCAGTCAGAGGTGGGATTTGCCAGTTCTCCAAACTACTCAAAATTTCCGCTACTGGTTCTCCAGAACTGGTCAGAACCAGAGGTGGTATTCAGCAGGTTCTGAACAGTTCTGGAGAACCGGTGGCAGAAAATTTGAGTAGTTCGGAGAACCGGAAACTGGCTCCGCCAACCCCACCTATTCTCTGCCTCCCATTGAGTCCCAGCTGATCGTCTGGGTCTTCTTTGGTTACCCTGCACAGGAGAACAGAGCTGGAAAGCAGGTCAGTGGGGTGGGGACTGGGAGAGAATGGAGATTTTGCGATATCCTTCCTCTGCCACGCCCACCAAGCCACACCCACAGAACCAGTAGTAAAATTTTTTGAATCCCACCACTGGTCAGAACGTCCTACCGTCCCTGTCCTACTGTTCCCATTTATTCGTTCTCATTTATTATATATATACTTATACCTATTTATACTTATACAGTACATTTGTATGTTATGTTCATACTTACACTTGTTTTCTCATACATGCTTGGCAAACCAAACGAAATGAAATACATAAAAATAAATAGAGCAACGTTATGGCTGAGAAGACTTCATTTCATTTTCTATTAAATACATCACACTGATCTTCTTCAGTCTCATATGGGTAGTCCTTGATTTACGACCTGAACTGGGACCAGAATTCTGTCGCTAAACAAGGGGGTTCAGTGAGTGAGCCATGCCTGATTTTATAATTTTTTCAGTTGTAAAATGAATTCCACAGTTGTTAAGTGAATCACGTGGCTATTAAGTGAACCCTGCCTCTGCCACGGAGCATCATAAATACAGGTTGGATGCGAAGTAGCCAAAATTTGGTTAGGCGACCATTGACGATGCTGTGGGAGTCTTAAAATAATTTTTTTTCAGTCCTATGGTAACATTAAATGGTCAGTAAACGAATGGTTTTAAGTCAAGGATGAATAGTATTGTATACATTTCACTTCTGCAATGTTTCACCCAGATGAAACAGCTTTTGGAGGCCTTGAGAAATGGGGCAGGAGAGAAGAGGTGGTGGTTTAGGCCTGAGAAAGAGGAGAGCATCAGAAGAGCATAGAGAACAGCCCCGCCGTAAGGTTGCTATTCTTTAAAGGGGGCAGTGAAGATTTTGGATGTTTCACGATCCTTTTAATTATCCCAGGACAATAAAATAGCACCTCTAGAACCCTGTCATTGTGTCATGCCCCTATCTGACTCGGAGGAGGAAGCTGAGCAACTGACAGGGAGTGGGAGTGTGGCTCCGTTGGCTGTGGGGGAAAAACTGGGGAAGGGCAAAGTCCGGGTGGGCAGAGCAAGGAAGAGGTAGAACAAGGGAGAGGGAGTTCAGAGGAAGACCCAGGCCCACCCCGTCTTCATCCTAGAGCACAGAGAGAGGAACGGAGAAGAGAGCAATGTGGGTTGCGTGGCTTATGAGGGAGGAAAGGGCCCTGATTCCCTTCATTAGCTGCAGCTGGGAACACAGTGTATAAAAAAAGGCAAGTTGCGTGCAGCAAGCTGTTGGGAGCAAATGTGACTTTATCTTGTATCGTTGTGGCTTATCTGTGTTCGTGGTGTCTTCCCAACTGTGTGAGTTTTTCTGTGTTTTCAAGTTTGAAATTCCTGCTTCTGCCCTGCCAAACTAATTACTTCAGTTTGGTTGGTTTGGATTTTACAGTTTGCGTTGCTCATGTTTTGGACTGGATTTTCTACAGTCAAAGGCTGTTCCTGGGAGAGTTTTTTTTTTTTTCAGCCTGAAGGTAACCTGGACATTGGGGGCAAAGTTGGAGATGATAAAGGGACTCTTATTGCTTATCTGACTGTGTTGCCTTTGTGCCATGCCCCAGTTCATCACACATTGTCTAATATTTGACCAGACCTACATTGAAGGCCTGATAGGCACCTAAGGATTTTGAAGCTACAATCTTTAGCTCAGGGCTGTCCCACCTTGGCAACTTTAAGACTTGTGGATTTTGACTTCCAGAATTCCAGAATTTTGGAAGTCAATCAATCAGAATAGAGTTGAAAGGGGCCTTAGAGGTCTTCTAGTCCAACCCCCTGCTCAAGCGGGAGACCCTATACCATTTCAGACAGGTGGCCATCCAGTTTCTTCTTAACAGTCTCCAGTGATGGGGTACCTATAACTTCTGGAAACAAAGCTCTTCCACTGTTTAATTGTTCTCCCTGTTAGGAAGTTTCTCCTTAATTCCAGGTTGCTTCTCTCCTTGTTTAGTTTCCATCCATTGTTTTTTTTTTTTTTTTTTTTGTCTTGCCTTCTGATGCTTTGGAAAATAAGTTGAAATCCACAAGTCTTAAAGTTGCCAAGGTTGGACACCCCTGCTCTAAACCACCAACTTTAAGTAAGGAATGATGAACCCCTTCTAGATAACCTGAATTTGAAAAAGGCGCATTGATCTGCTATGGAGAATTCTAAGCCCCTTGCTTAGACAAGACCAAACCTTGGAGAAGTGATGTTGCAAACCACTAGAAACATGTCCAGGGTTATTCCTTTTGCTCCTCTGTCTTGTTCCCGCTGTCCCAGTTCATCCCCATTTCCAAGCAAAGATTAGGGGGAATGAAAAGCAATAGTGACAGCACTTAAGATTTATATACCGCTTCACCCTGCTCTCTAAGCAGTTTACAGAGTCAACCTCTTGCTCCTGACAATCTGGGTTCTCGTTTTATTAACCACAGAAGGGATTGAAGGCTGGGGTAACCCTGGAGCTGGTCAGGATCGAACTCCAGGCTGTGGGCAGAGTTAGTGTCAGCCTTCAAGATCTTCTACTACTGCTTTGCATCTTTTGACTGCCATAAGTAACGGGGGGAGGAGGGGGAATATTGTCTGGGAAGAGAGCTGGAGGTGTTACATTCTTGTGTTGTGTAAATGAGGAGAGGGGGGAGTATAAATTCCTGCTTTAGGTTTCTATTTCTCGCTTAGCTTTCTTTTTTCTGCGCAGCTGCAAACCTTTATCAAAATATGTCAAGGTCAACGGACAGAGGCCTCATCACCACCTGAAGATGTCCACATGATCATATTCAGAACTTTTATTTGGAAGAATCTTTTGAACTATGGGGTTGGTGGGTGGGAACAATTTCATCACTTTGTATATGTGATCTGGGTGCCTAATTTCTCAGATTCAGAATCCTATTTGATGCTACCACTTCATTTTTCAGTAAAAGAATTCTTTTCTCTAATTTATGGGAGTCTAAGTATTTCTTTCTTGGATTTTGAATGGAGCACCGACTGACAGTTAGCCTGCAAGTCTGCATTCTAACCACTGTACCACCAGGGCTCCATGAAATTAGCCAGTGCCGTCGAGGTGACCTGTGGTAGGTAAGAAACTATTGTAGACTTTCTACGAGTTAATTACAATAACAGATTATTAACAAAGGGCTTTGAAGTTTAACTTTGCTGTTGATTAACGTGTGAACTATTTTTTCTTCAGATACATACATGTAGGTAGCAATAGCACTTAGACTTATATACCGCTTCCCAGGGCTTCCCAGTCCTCTCTAAGCAGTTTACAGAGTCAGCCTCTTGCCCCCAACAATCTGGGTCCTCGTTTTACCCACCTCAGAAGGGATGGAAGGCTGAGTCCACCTTGAACCTGGTGGGATTTGAACTGCCAAATTGGAGGCAGCTGGCTGCAGAAGTAGCTTGCAGTACTGCACTCTAACCACTGCACCACAGAGGCTCATATGTGTGTGTATGTATACATGTTCAATGTATGACAGGTCAAACTGGATGGCTAACAGATGTAAAATTTTATAAACCTGGACCTGTTTTGCAAGGGGAAAAGCTATTACGGTTGCAATATATTTGCTAGTGTCCAACTGGGGCGGGGGCATAATATAGGTTTTTAAATTTTTTAAATCTTTTCAACTCACACCTTTTGGTCTAGTTTTGTTTCGTCTTTGTAAATTCCACCCCCCACCCCCCCGGTATAATAATTTTCAGAATAAAATTTAAAAAAATTAACAAAAGAAATTACCCAGTGCCACAGGAAAAAACAGCCCTCATATCCGACAGATAAGATTTTCCCTTCCCTTTAGCAGAAGCGGCCCTCACCCCACCCCCCCAAACTCCTTACCGGAGAGTGAGTAATCGGTGTTGGTCATCCTCATGGCCGGAGTGTACGAGACGCTTGGCATGTCGTGCCCTTTCTTCTGCTTACGTCGATACCACACAAACAGTGCCAGCAAAACCATAATAATTAGCAGGAGGATAATAATTCCAGAGATTGCTCCCACTGAATGCCTCTCAGATCCAAGAGCTGGGCTAATTTTAGTATAGGGATTTAATTCTTCCATCATGAGAGCCGCTGTTAAAAATAATTCACAATGCACCATTAAATTAAGTGGCGGAGGCCAGGTTGCAAGAAAGGGCCAGCTATTACGGGGGATTACAGTTGTTAAAGCTTTCCAACAGCTCGTCTCAATCGGGTCAGTGGACTACAACTCCCATCAGCGCCAACCCACGAGGCCAAGAGCGAGGGATGCTGGGAGATGTGGTCTGGCCATATCTGGAAAGCTGCTCTTTGGGGCCGCATGCCAGTTGAAAGGAAACCGTCGGTAGCCCCAAGAAATCACTTTCCTCCCATTTCATGATTTTACAGGGTGTATCTCTGCCCCCACCTACCAGCTTTGGATTCACTCCAACAGCAATTTAGACTTATATACCGCTTCCCAGGGCTTCCCAGTCCTCTCTAAGCGGTTTAGAGAGTCAGCCTCTTGCCTCCCAACAATCTGGGTCCTCATTTTACCCACCTCGGAAGGATGGGAGGCTGAGTCGACCTTGAGCCAATCGGGATCGAACTGCTGGCAGTGGGCAGAAGAATTAGCCTGCAATACTGCATTCCAACCACTGTGCCTTATTGAGGAGGGGTGAGCCTAGTCCTACGGAGATGACCTCTCCCAGCGGTTCTAGCCAAATCTGCCTCATGAAATGCAGGGGACAGGAGGAATCTACAAAGAGGCGGTCAAAATATCAAGGGCCCACAAAAATGGAAGCAGAGCTCCAACTTTTTCTCCCTGCGCAGCGCCTAGTTATGGTGCCCATGTTGACTTATGTTGACCCACCTTTAGACATTCTTCTGGGAGATATTTGGGAGAGAAGGAATGTCCCCAAACAAGACAATTTATTTTATTTTATTTATTTAGAAGATTTATATGGCTGCCCGCTCACACACACAGTGACGCTAGGCGGTTGACAAAAAGTCGAAAACCCAATGTAAAAAAAAATTAAAAAAACCCAATAACCTTGCTCCCTATCCCTCTGGTGACACCACACAATCAAACAAGCCACTTGATGGGCTTCATCCCAGGTTGGGTTCCCCAGGCCCGTTGCTAAAACCAGGACCTTCCAGGGCCTTGTGAAAGTGTTTTCAAAGTGGGGGCCAGTCTAAACTCTGCAGGGATGATGTTCCAAAGGGAGGGAGGGAGGAACCACGGAAAAGGCCCTTCTTCTGGGTCTTGCAAAATGTAGTTCTGCAGGAGAAGGGACCTCCAATGTTCCTTGCCTCCCCCGGTCTGTTGGGTTGGGTAGATGTGGCCGGGAAGAGAGATGGTCCCTCAGACAACCCAGTCTTTAAACCACAGAGGGCTTTAAAGGTGACCACCAGCACCTTGAATTGCACCTGGAAGCAAATTGGCAGCCAATGCAAATCTTGTAGTAGAGGGGACACGTGTGCACACCTGGGCCTGCACAACGATTATACGATGGCATCTGAATTGGATGGTTTTATTCTAGCGAAATAAATGCACGACTGAGTCTCTACCGCCATACTGCGCCCTCTTTGTTAAACCTCAGCCTTTCAGCTTTCCTTCAAAAAGGTTCCGGTTTCTAGTCCTCATGGGAAAAAAAAGTCGAGCAAAAGCTAGATAGTCTACCAATCCTGCCTTTCCCCCCCTCCTGTGTGAATTTCTTCCAGGGTATAATCATTTTTTGGGAGGATGGTGGTGTCTTTTTGAACTGTTCTTGGAAGAATGGCCCGAGTTGAAGGCTCCATTGAAAAGGAAAAGAGCAAAGAAGGAGAGAGAGAGAGAAGTTGCCTCACCTTGATCGCACCTGATTCCCTTGAACCCGGGGCTGCAGTAACAGGTCCCTGTAACATAGTCACAGGTGGCGTTATTCATACATTCGCAGAGCTGCTGGCAGCCGTAACCAAACGTTCCTTGTGGACACTCTGAAAATGCAAGGTGAGAAAAAGTCTGGAGAAAAAAAACAGCATTTCGCCAATCTAGTTATTTTTTTTTTTGCAATAGGACATCATCAGAAGATGCTAGTGTCAGGATTCCGGCAGTTGCCCCCAATTAAATCATGAGTCTTGAGCCAAACTTCCAAAACTTCAAAAGGATTTATTGGGAGTTAACATGCCAGCACTGCCTGGGTGTAGCTGACTCTGAGGCATGTCATTCATTGTCACCCTTGACCCTGGTTTTCCCTCCACCCCCTGGGTGTATCTTAATTCATATTCTCCAATGGGACACATCCATAGCCAAGAGTCATCAATCATGTTCTCCAGTTAGAATTTTGCGTGGCAGAAACTTCAGTCACCTAGTTACTATCTTTGAAAACATTTATGGAATGCACTTTCTGTTTGCAAGCTGCCGCACTGCTCCCCCTCCCTTTCTGTTGGCAACTCTAAAAAGACCATAGAAATATTTCATGAGTTGACAACTAGTTAGGAAAAAAACTCAGGTAAACCTCACGGCCTTCCTGTAGGACAGTATTTTTCCAATCTTGGCCACTTTTAAGATGGGTAGACTTCAACTCCCAGAATTCCCAGCCATCCATATAAGTCTTGTGGTGGGGGGAAGAGGATTTCCATTTTTGGTTTTGAGTGATTGTTCTCATTAGTGGGGCTACAGTTGGTGATTGTCACGTCCCCGTCGGAGCCTGAATCTGCAAGGGGGAAGATGAGCTGGAACCTGAGCCTTTCAGGAGTAGGACAGCTCGTAGACAAGGAGGAACAGGGGCAGGACGAATGTGAGAGAGCTCAGGGGATGAGCAAGGACCGCCTCCTCCTGATCCGAGAGCACAGAGAGTGGAGAGAAGGCGAGAACAGTGCAGACTGAGCAGGCCACTCGGGAGGAGAGCGCCCTGTCCCTCTTCACAAAGCACACCTGGGGGATGAGGCTTCAGGAGACGCTGTGGCGAGGGGCCTTTGTTGGGAACAAATGCTGAGTGTCTGAAGTGTTGAGTGCCAACACTTGAACTTTCCAAGAGTCCTTGCATTTTTTTTCTGGCTTGCTGCCCTGATTCCCTGGATCCTTTGCTTCCTGAACTCCTTGATTTGCCCTGCTGGATTTATTTCTGTGCAGCCTTGATGTACACAGCACTGGGCTAGACTATCTGCAGCCAGAGGCTGCTTGAGTTTGTGTGTGTGTGTGTGTGTGTGTGTGTGTGATCACTTTGCTCTGGGACTTGCCAGAAACGTGGAAGCGTTTGGGGAAATTTGGAGCAATGAAGGGGCGGTTTGAACTGCCAGCTATTTGTGGTTATCTGCGTGCCGTGCCCTGGGTCATCACACTGGCATTGTTTCTGATGTTTTCCATAACACTAAAGCTTCAGTTTTCCCTTGAGATTTCGTGAGACCCGGAGAGGCTCACCTGCCCTCATCTTCCTGACCACGAAATAAAAGCAAGAACACCCACATTTTCTCCCCCAAACCCCTTTTCAAAAGCAAATATTTGTGGATCAAATTCAATGAGAACTAACAGGGAAAAAACAAATATGTAGGAGAGTTTTGGGGCATAGAGACATGGCCGGCTCGCTGGAGTCCACTGAGATGATGATGCACCTTTTCTCAATGAAAGTGGCCATCACTTTCTTAAACCATCTTTTGTCTTCCCCTTTGATGCCGGCTACCCTGAACAGCATCAGGCTGCCAGATCCGGTTGCCCAATGGATTTCCCATCATGCCCCTGGGGAGGATCCACGGGTGGGCTGCTGGAGGTTCGCAGGGATTCGGGAAAGCGCCTAGCTAAGATTCTGTTCTGTGCAGTTCTGTGCGGTTTGGAGAACCCCAAAATCCCCTCCTACCCCGTCCCTCCCCTCCCAGGAGCCCCAACGCAGCCCGTTTTGAATGCAGGGAACTGCAGGGCGCACGCAGAGTCTTGGGGAGGGTGAAAAATGGGCCTCCCGGAAGTTCAGGAAGGCCGGAAATGGGCCCGTTTCTGGCTTCCAGAGAGCCTCCGGAGCCCGGGGAAGCCGTTTTCGCCTTCCCGGAGGCTCAACAAAAGCCTCTGGAGTCTGGGGATGGTGAAAATGCCCCCCTGCCATGGTGCAGGTGGCCACCAAGCAACCGGACAGAGAACCCGTTGCTAAAATTTTTGAAGCCCACCCCTGGGACTATCTCTTCACGGCAGGGTGGGAAATCCCCCCCCCCACGGCAACCTGCACAGTCGCATTTGACGGAGTGTAATTTAATTTTTGCAAGCGACTGAAGTGCGGTTTAAAGCGTCGCTCTTCATAGAGTCAATGTTTTCCCTTTGGTAACGCCAAGCATGGAAAATACGCACGAATTTTTTGGAAAACCCTGAAGGCGGAGAATATATTTCTGCAGGGTTTGGGGCCCTGCAGCCTTGAGCAAGACAAGCCAGGCGGGGCCTCTGCTAAAGGAGAGCCCTCTGAACAGAAGCTCGCCCGGAGGCCATCAAAACTTTATGTTTCCATTTCCCCCTTATTCTCTCTGCAGACTGCCCACATTTGGTTCCCCATATTTCTATCAGAGGGAACATGATTGAATGGCCAGTGACAGAATTTATTCATACAATTACTGTGATGGCGACAATAAATCTGGCGACAGCTTATTGTGTTTCTTTGGGCAATATTCAATAAGAAATGAAGCGGCCGGCGGTAAGCCAGCTGGTGACTCTGCTACACCGGTGGGAGAGTTTGAGGGACACACCCTCAAAGCTCTCCACATTCCTCTTCGACCCAGGCTTTGCAGATACATCGAGACAGGGAGAGAGGGAGGGTTGAGAAGGAGGAAAGAAGGAGGGAGGAAAGAAGGAAGGAAAGAAGGTGGGAGAGAGGGAGAAAGGAAAGAAGGATGGAAGGAAGGAAGGAAGGAAGAGAGGGAGGGAAGAATGAAGGAAAGAAGAGGGAGGCAGGCTGGCAGGGAGAGAGGGAGAAAAGAAAGAAGGACGGATGGATGGAAGGGAGGGAGGGAGGGAGAAAAGAAGGGAAGAAGAGGGAGGGAGGTAAGCAGAGAGGGAGAGAGAGAAGGAGGTAAGAAGAATGGATGGGAAGGAGGGAGGAAAGAAGGAAGGAAAGACGGAGGGAGAGAGGGAGAAAGAAAAGAAAGATCAATGGAAGGAAGAGAGGGAGGGAGGAATGAAGGAAAGAAGAGGCAGACAGGCAGGAAGGCAGGGAGAGAGAGAGAGAGGAAAGAAGGATGGATGGAAGGGAGGGAGGGAGGAATTAAGAGGGAGGGAGGGAGAGAGGGAGGGAGAGAGGGAGAAAGGAAAGAAGGATGGATGGATGGAAGGGAGAGGGAGGAACGAAGGAAAGAAGAAGGAAGGGGAGGTAGGCAGGGAGGGAGAGAGAGAAGGGAAAGAAGGGGGAGGGAGGAAGCAAGGAAAGAAGGATGGATGGATGGAAGGAAGGGAGGGAGGAATGAAGGAAAGAAGAGGCAGACAGGCAGGAAGGCAGGGAGAGAGAGAGAGAGGAAAGAAGGATGGATGGAAGGAAGGGAGAGGGAGGAATGAAGGAAAGAAGAAGGAAGGGGGAGGTAGGCAGGGAGGGAGAGAGAGAGGGGAAAGAAGGGGGAGGGAGGAAGCAAGGAAAGAAGGATGGATGGATGGATGGATGGAAGGAAGGGAGGGAGGAATGAAGGAAAGAAGAGGGAGGGAGGCAGGGAGGGAGAGAGGGAGAAAGGAAAGATGGATGGATGGAAGGGACGGAGAAAAGAAGGAAAGAAGAGGGAGAGAGGGAGAGTGGGAGGAAAGAAGGGGAAAGAGGGAGGAAGGAAAGGAAAGAAGGGGAGAGAAGGAGGCAGGGAGGAAGGGAAAAAGGATGGATGGGAGGAAGGGAGGAAAGAAGGAAGAAAGAATGGATGGGAGGGAGGGAGGGGGGAGGGAAGAAAGAAGGAAAGAACAGGAAGGAAAGGAGGGAGGGAGGGAAGAAGGAAACAACAGGGAGAGAGGGAGGGAGGGAGAAAGGAAAGATGGATGGATGGAAGGGACGGAGAAAAGAAGGAAAGAAGAGGGAGAGAGGGAGAGTGGGAGGAAAGAAGGGGAAAGAGGGAGGAAGGAAAGGAAAGAAGGGGAGAGAAGGAGGCAGGGAGGAAGGGAAAAAGGATGGATGGGAGGAAGGGAGGAAAGAAGGAAGAAAGAATGGATGGGAGGGAGGGAGGGGGGAGGGAAGAAAGAAGGAAAGAACAGGAAGGAAAGGAGGGAGGGGGGGAGAAGGAAACAACAGGGAGAGAGGGAGGGAGGGAGGGAGAAAGGAATGAAGGAGGGAGGGAATGACTGCAGTCCAGGATACAACATGCCCATTTCTGTGGATGATGGGATGCTTGTGTGTATGCAGCCACACGGATGCTCTGTCTTCCACAGCACAAACCTTCCAGGGACTGGCTTTTCCCCCCTTTGGGGTTACTTTATGCACCCCCAAAAGCAAAGCAAGTTAGATCCACTTGATAAAAAGCTTTCCGTTCCCCCAAACTTACTCTGCTCGCACTGTTTTCCGGTGAAGCCCGTTCTGCAGGTGCACTGCCCGGTGATGTGGTCGCAGTCGGCCCCGTTCTGGCACTGGCAGACGTTGGCACAGTTCTTTCCAAAAAAGGCAGCTGGGCACCCTGGAGGGTTGGGATCCAGAAAGGACACAGGAAGAAGTCAAGCAACTGAAATTGGGCTCCGGGTCCCCCTTCACCCCGGCCTTTGCTAGCGGAGCTTAGGCCAGTAACCGGATTATGGCATAGCAGGGGATGATGGAATTTGTAATCCAACATCTCTGCAACAGTGATGGGATTCAGCTGGTTCGTACCGGTTTGGGAGAACCGGTTGTTAACTTTCTGAACAGTTTGACGAACTGGTTGTTGGAAGAAATCATTGGGGCAGAGAACCAGTTGTTGAATTATTTGAATCCCACCACTGCTCCGCAAGTGGTTTGGGCCAGTGTTTCTCAACCTTGGCAACTTTAAGATGGGTGGACTTCCACTCCCAGAATTCCCCAGCCAGCATCATTAAGATGGGTGGACTTCCACTCCCAGAATTCCCCAGCCAGCATCATTAAGATGGGTGGACTTCCACTCCCAGAATTCCCCAGCCAGCATCATTAAGATGGGTGGACTTCCACTCCCAGAATTCCCCAGCCAGCATCATTACGATGGGTGGACTTCCACTCCCAGAATTCCCCAGCCAGCATCATTAAGATGGGTGGACTTCCACTCCCAGAATTCCCCAGCCAGCATCATTAAGATGGGTGGACTTCCACTCCCAGAATTCCTCAGCCAGCATCATTAAGATGGGTGGACTTCCACTCCCAGAATTCCCCAGCCAGCATCCTTTAAGACAGGTGGACTTCCACTCCCAGAATTCCCCAGCCAGCATCCTTTAAGACAGGTGGACTTCCACTCCCAGAATTCCCCAGCCAGCATCATTAAGATGGGTGGACTTCCACTCCCAGAATTCCCCAGCCAGCATCCTTTAAGACAGGTGGACTTCCACTCCCAGAATTCCCCAGCCAGCATCCTTTAAGACAGGTGGACTTCAACTCCCAGAATTCCCCAGCAAGCTGGCTGGGGATTCTGGGAGTTGAAATCCACATGTCCACCTGTCTTAAAGTCCACCTATCCAAGGTTGGGAAACCCTGGCTTGGACTGTTAATAAGCCCAAATAGGATTTAAAGGTTTCTCTTAAACCCAACAGCCCTGCTGTTTCTTAATCACAACTTTGAGGAGTTTTTCAAGATTGGCTTCAAAGACCCACCCAATATCCAATTAGGGAATCTGTGCTGGGGAAATGAGAACGCTACGTGTGCCACTATAAAATGCTCTCTCTCCTTTTTGCTGTTGTTCACTTGTTGGGATTGATTTACGTTTGCTGGGTTTTATCTGCTCTGATTTGGAGAAGGAGGTAGCTGGTTTTGGCTGAAGTTTGATTTGTGGCAAGCTCTGAAAATGCTCCAAGGAGACACAAGGCGGCAGTGCACACTCTCTGCAGAAATCTTCCCAGCAGGAACCTCAAAATCTTACTCTGAGAACAGTAGGGCCCCGTCCAGCCAGGAGTACAGCGGCATTCTCCATTGTGGGGGCTGCACGTCCCACTATTGTGACAACTGCACGAATGAAAACAATCGCTGCCCCAGAAGCCAACTGGACAAGCTGGAGAGAGAGGGAGAGAGAGAAAGAGAGAGAGAACAAGACAATATATCCCAATCTTTCCACCCTTGAAACCGAAAAGTATTTAGAAGTTGGAATATTAGGGTTGGAAGGGTCCTTGGAGGTCTTCTAGATCAACCCCCGCTCAAGCAGGAGACCCTATACCCTTTTTCAGACAAATAGCTGTCCAGTCTCTTCTCGGAAAACCTCCAGTGTTGGAGCATCCGCAACTTCTGCAGGCAAGTTTTTCTAATGACTAATCATTCTCACTGTCAGGAAATTTCTCCTTCATTCTAGGCGGAATCTCTCTCGTTCACGATCTTCCACCCATGGCTTATTCACCTGCCCTCGGGGGCTTTGGAGAATAATTTGACCCCCTCTTCATTGTGGCAGCCCCTCAAATATTGGAAGACTGCTAACCTGTCACCCCTAGTTCTTCTTTTCGCTAGACTAAAGGGGAACGGTAAAGGTTCCCCTCGCACATCCGTGCTAGTCATTTCCAGCTCTAGGGGGCGCTGGTGCTCATCTCCATTACAAAGGCGAAGAGCCAGCACTGTCCGAAGACGTCTCCGTGGCCATGTGGCCGGCAGGACTGAACACCGAAGGTGCATGGAACATTATTCCCTCCCCACCAAAGTGGTCCCTATTTTTCTCCTTGCATTTTTACATGCTTTCAAACTGCTAGGTTGGCAGAAGCTGGGACAAGGAACGGGAGCTCACTCCGTTATGTGGTGCTGGGGATTCGAACCGCCAAAATGCCAACCTTTCTGATCGACAAGCTCAGCGTCTTAGCCACTGAACCACCATACCCAATTCCTGCAACTTACGTTTTAGCCTGCAGCCTCCTAATCCTCTTTCTTGCTCTTCTCTGCACACTTTCTAGGGTCTTAGCATCTTTTTGTGTGTGTTGTGGTGACCAGAACTGGACACTTAACTATTTTAAATATTTTAATCAAACAGCTACAGTTCAGCAGCTTCTTCCCCAGAGATAAATACACTCTGTGCATGCACTGAAACTTCTCCCATCGGGATAGCGAGGCCAAGATACAAAAGGAATCTTGCGTTTAACATTCACCCACTTCATTCTTTTACCAGAAGCAAAACAGCTGCGTATTTAAAGATCAGCCCTGCTTCATAACTGACAGTTCTCCAAGCCACAAAAATACAAACAGAAGAATGGGAGGACATAAAAAAAAGGATTTTTGAATAATTTGTGCAAACTTGTTATATTAGGGGAAAAACCCACGAATGTGTGTGTATTGGGCCATATTGTGTTAACAAAATAAGTTTCAAGGAAAGTGTGCACAATTATGTGTAAAAATTGATGCGGCAATGGGAAAATAGATTTTGAAACGGGCAGAAGAGAATGGGATGACAATGAAATTTATTGGCTTTTCTGAAATTGATGCAGCATTTTTAGGGCAAGAAAATTCTGTCCTGAACTACATCAAACATTAAGCAGGTTCCCATATTACTTTACGCTGTCTAGACCCTGTTAAGATTGAGGAGATGTATAAAGTGCACAAATAAACATGTTATGATGGCTTGTTTAACCAATCATTTTAGCTTCCATATATGTATGTATGTATGTATGTATGTATGTATGTATGTATGTGTATATATATATATATATGTGTGTGTGTGTGTGTGTGTGTGTGTGTGTGTGTGTGTGTGTGTATGTTTGTATGTATGGTATTCAGCTTTGTTCGGGTATTTTCCCACATCATTATAGTTGTGTTTTTAAAGTTGTAGCGACGTTTCGTCAGAATCTCATCTGCCATCATCAGGCTTCTGTATAGTGTTCGTCTGCTACATATAGTGAAACGTTGCTACAACTTTAAAAGCACAACTATAATGACATGGGAAAATACCCGAACAAAGCTGAATACCATACATATAAATACCCGCAAAAACTTAAGAAAACAAATATATATATATATATATATATATATATATATATATATATATATATGTATGTATGTATGTATGTATGTATGTATGTATGTATATGTATATGTATATGTATATGTATATGTATATGTATATGTATATATGTATATATGTATATATGTATATATGTATATATGTATATATGTATATATGTATATATGTATGTATATGTATATATATATGAAATATTTGCCACTGGCCCAATTTAGCAGGAACGCAGAGGAATTTCTCAAACCTTTTCGAAGTAACCACCCAACGAAATTGATAGCCTGCCTAATTTTTATTTTGATTGACAGCCATATTGAACTCACGAAAGACCTACAATAAAAGCAAAATTGCAGCTGTCTGTTTTTATCCAGTGCCTACTGTATCACCGGAGGTTTGATGTATTTTGCAATAAATGCTGTTTAATATCCCCTGCTGCACAGTGAATACGGGAGAGAGAAAAAAAACGTATTGGGGACACGCTGGTCTTCCGTGCAATGCCTCATCTCTGATGAAGGACTTGTTTAGAAAACGCTACGTTTAGGATCCGCAGATGTCAATCTTCCGTCGAGGCAATTTAGAAAAAAATGACTACCCCTGTTTCTCAGACTCTAACAAGTAAATTACACGTAAGAGGAACTACAAAAGAATTTCCCTTCTGTCTACAGCAGTGGTTCCCAACCTTTTTTTCACCCCGCACCCCTAAAGAAATTTCACTCGAACCTCGCACCCACTGAAATGTAGACTTTAGGAACTACTGAACGCGTCAAATATATGGTAGGATTGAATCTTTTCAGCTATGTATGTGACGGCCACTAAATAACGATACTTAACTCTGAAATGAAAACAAAGTTAATCCATTGCATAATAAATAAAAATGCCAACATACAGCCAATATCGTATAATTTACCTGGACTTTTCTCGCACCCCCTGGAATATCGTCTCGCACCCCCAGGTTGGGAACCCCTGTTCTATAGTAACATGGACCTTCCCCGCACACAGAATTGTCAATTGCTTAATTATTCAGGAAAGTCTTGAAAAGAATGGGCTTTCCTTCAAAACAAGAACAAAAAAATCCTGGTGTTTCGAGTGGATTAAGGCAGGGTGTTAATGGAAAACATCTTATGGGTCAAAGATTCAAATAGAACTCTTGGCCAACTTTCAAATTTTGTAAAATAGATCTATTTGCTTTGCTGAAAGGCGCTCTTTTTCATTTAGAATAGAATAGCATCGAACTAGAAGAGACCTTGGAGGTCTTCTAGTCCAGCCCCCTGCTCAAGCAGGAGAACTTAAACTATTTAAGTGGCTGTCCAGTCTCTTCTTAAAAGCCTCCAGTGATGGAGCACCCACAACCTCTGAACGCAAGCCAGTTCCATTGGTTGATTGCTTGTCACCATTAGGAAATTCCTCCTTAATTCCAGGTTGCTTCTCTCCTTGATTAGTTTCCATCCATTATTTCTTGTCCTGCCTTCGAGGTGCTTTGGAGAATAGCTTGACTCCCTCTTCTTTGTGGCAGCCCCTCAAATACTGGAGTATTGCTATCATGTCACCCCAATTCTTCTTTTCTTTAGACTAGCCAGACCCAAATCCTTCAACCATTCTTTATATGTTTTAGTCTCCAGGCCTTTGATCATCTTAGTTGCTCTTCTCTGAACTTTTTCCAAGGTCTCAACATCTTTTTTGTAGTATGGTGACCAAAATTGGTTCCAGTATTCCAGGTGTGGCCTTACTAGGGTTTTGTAAAGCGGTACTAATACTACATACGATCTTGATTCTATGCCTCTGTTAAGGATTGTATTAGCTTTTTTGGCGGTGGCTACACACTGCTGGCACATATTCAAGTGATCGCCCACGAGGACTCCAAGGTCCCTTTTTATTATTTATTGGGGTCTTTGTGTAAAATTAGTTGCAGGGGTATCAGAGGAAAAAAAGGACATTTGCAAATTTAGCAATAGCCCCCTAAAGACAAGGGTCGCCGAGTTGCAGCTCACTACCGCGCTGTGGCCTGTTTGGGCCGTGGAAGCAGTGGGTCAAACGTATGTGCAACTCTACTTGTGCGAGTGATGAGTGCTCGCGGTAGTGCGTGAAGCTCCATTTGAGTAAGCGGCTGGTGCGCGCATATCCCACCGCCTTCCACAAATGGAGTCGCGTGTGCTCTCACAGAACCATCCCCTCTCCCCTCCCTCACCATTCTGGAAAGATTGGAGACCGCTGCTCTAATGGATAATCTCCTTTTAACAACTCCATAATCCCTTGCGGGGTGGAGTCTGGGCAACCAAATGGAGTGTTGAGTGTTTACTGGCCCAATGCCCTTCCTGTCACCAATGCGGAGTTACATTCAGCAGATATATTCTCAATGTGCCCAGAGAGAGAGAGAAAGAGAGAGAGAGAAATATCTAGGATGGATCTCACAGCCTCCTGATTGTGAGAGGAGAGCTCTACCTCTAGGCCAACGCATCGCTCTCCAAAGGAGACCATATGAATAATCTAATTGTGTAGAGTGGTGTGCAAGTGCGTTTGAAACATCGGTTTTCTCCTCAAAATAATGTGGCCGAGGCATTGTTTTTCCCCCCATCATCTCACAGTGGAAATTAAATTGGAAGTCCTGTCCTTGCCCTGCTCTTCATGCGGCATTTCTACGGTTGAGAGTCATGCCCAGAGTTTTCTATGATGTCTGTTCAGAAATAATTCTCCAACTAAGATCCCGTCCAACCTTAATTAAAGGCTTCCTGCCTTTAGGCCGTGCTCTTCTGTGGCTTCCTGTTGAGCACAGCTGGGAAATTAATAATGAACAACTGGTTAATTATTTCTTTTTCCATGGCCCTCTTAACCGTCCCTTATTTCTGTTCCTGGCATGGTGGGAAAATTGTATTAAAAGGTCCCCCTTTTTATGGGTTCCATTTATGAAGTGAAATAATACCAAAAAGAGGGGGTATGGGAAGAATCTTGTAATTAAATTCCTACCTCTACAAACTGTCATTAAGTGGTAATTAGGAGAAACTCTTTGGGGGCAATTAATAGACTATTCACGAGTAATTCTAGCAACGATGTTCCTCAAGAACCAATAAATGGGGCTGCGTGTCCCAACAGGAAACTTTTGATTAAACAAGCATTGACTCGAAATAACCAGATGCATTTCTAATAAGTTACATGAATGAAGGGCAATTTTCATAGGGAAGATTCAGACTGGGAACCAGATTGCATCAAGAAACATTATCTTGGGATCAGATAAAAAGGATTACCCGAATGCTAGAAATGCAAACACGCCCTGTAGTAAGGAAATACGTGATAAGGACAAAAAAATGGATAGAAGAAATAATTAAACAACAAATTGAACTAAGAGGAAAATATGATAAGAAAACAGAATATTTAATGCTACAACTATTCACAGCAGCAAGAATATCTTACACACAAAATTGGGAAAAAGACAATATGCCACTAGGAGAAAATGTGATAAAAAATTATATTAGAGTGTGCTGAGATGGATAAGTTGACCATGGAGATGAAAGACAAAGAAGAAACAGATTATTATTTGACGTGGAATGCATCGTATGATTGGCTAAATGATTGATATAGAGATGAATAGAGAAGGCGACAATAGAATAATAAGGCAAAGGTTAGAGTGGACAAAGATAGTTTAAGGAATATAGACAAATGAACAGATAACTAAGATATATGTAGAAGTATGCATACCATCACAGAAGCATTGCAATGAATGGAAATGATGTTGTAGATAACAAAAATTGTTTAATACAAATTATTTCAAAAGTAAAAGTAAAAGAGGATTACTCATCCTCTTTCCACCTAAGAGATTTCCCTTCATCTAATCTGCAGTGTTTGTGAATAGAGGTAGTCCTCGACTTACGACCACAATTGAGCCCAACATTTCTGTTGTTAAGTGAGTTCTGTCCTCTTTGACACCCTTTCTGGCCACCGTTGCTAAGTGAATCACTGCAGTTGTCGCATTAGTAACATGGTTGCTAAGTGAATCTGGCTTCCCCGTGGGCTTTTCTGGTCAGGGGAATCACGCACGCCCGTCATAAATACGAATAGCAGCCGAATTCTGATCACGTGACCAATGGGGATGCCGCCATGGTTGTAAGTGTGAAAAACAGTCGTCACTTTTTCCAGTGCAGCTGTAACTTTGAATGGTCACTAAACAAACAAGTCATGAGTCGAGGACTACTTACAAAAATATATAGTTATCCCGTAACAGTTTCAAGACACTTCAAGAAATTATTCATCTCCTCCATGGTTGTGTTCAAGTAAAGGTCTACCAGATGCATTCATTGAACATGGGCACTGTATAAGGCAGTGATGGCGAACCTTTTTGTGGTGGTGTGCCGAAAATGTGCACGTGCCAGCACCCACAATGCAATGTGCCCCACCCCCTGCGCATGTGCAGGCAACCCCCCCTGCCCTGCCCTCTTACCGGCACTGTGCATGCGCGTGCCTCCCAGTCCACTTGAGACCGTTTTTGCCCTCTCGGAGGCTCGTGGGAAGCCTCTGCAGCCTCAGGAGGCCGAAAAATGGACCCGTTTCGGCACTTCCAGTATGGCCGGAAAGCCCTTTTCTCGGCCTCCCAAGGTTGCAGAGGCTTCGCTTGAGCCTCCGGGTGGGTGAAAACGGCCTCAAATGGGCTGAAAATTAGCTGTGAGGAGCACGCATGCGCAGTGCAGGTAAGTTTGGCTGGGGCTTGCGTGCCCGCGCAAACGGCATACATGTGCCATAGGTTCGCCATCATGGATATAAAGTCTTCTGCCTTAGGGGTTGGACTAGAAGACCTCCAAGATCCCTTCCCGGATTATGATTCTCACACTCTAAGCTTGGCTTGGAGTAACTATGGTTAATGGTTGTTTTGGTCTGAATCCCGCTCATCTGAAAAACGTGTGCAGCCGTACAGCATGCAGGTCTTGAAGATGGGTTAACTCACAATCAGGTTAAGCAGGTCCTGAGAATGAATTAAAGAATCAGAGAACTAACATTCCAGAAAGTGAACTTAAATCATTGGTTTCTGCTAGGAAAAATACTTGAAATTAAAACCTATTTGCCTTGAAATATACATATGTAACCTTAAAAGAAAATTTACACAAAATTGTCTGCTACGACGTCTTGCCTGTCAATGACTTCTTCAGCTTCAACCACAATAATACACGGGCAAACAACCGATACAAATTCAAGGTAAACTGCTCCAAACTCAATTGCAGAAAATACGACTCCAGCAACAAAGCGGTCAACACCTGGAATGCACTAAATGACTCTGTTGTTACAGCCTCAAACCCCCAAAACTTTAACCTCAAACTGTCTAGCTTGGACCTCACCCCATTCCTAAGAGGTCCTTAAAGGGGCCGTGCATAAGCGCACCAGCATGCCTACCGTCCCTGTCTTACTGTCCCCATTTATCTGTATTTATTTCTTTGCTCCTGTTTATGTTCATACCTGTACTTGTCATCTTGTATATGTTTGACAAATAAATAAA
Organism: Notechis scutatus; assembly: GCF_049901735.1. Lineage (NCBI taxonomy): Eukaryota > Metazoa > Chordata > Lepidosauria > Squamata > Elapidae > Notechis > Notechis scutatus. The sequence goes on from NC_142019.1 coordinate 17,465,490, forward strand.
TAAATAAAATAATAAATAAATAAAATTGCTGCAATGGTATACAAACTAAAAAGATGACGTGTTTTCTCTTACTTTGTGAGCAATCTTTGCCGATCCATCCTGGGAAACACTGACACGAGCCATCAGTAGGATTGCAGGTCCCGTTGTTTGTACACAAGCACAAGTTAGCGCAATCTTTCCCATATCTCCCACTTGGACACACTGTGGAAACAAAAGCAAGCCATCAGGGTTGCGTTGGGTTGAAGAAGTGTCTCTCCAAGGAGTTGCGTGCTGACCTTTGGTTGATCGTCTACCAGTTCCTGTTTTTGTACAATGGGTAAAGGGAAAGAAACTGATATTTAATCCAGACAAGGTTTTCATTTGGACATTCTGTATAAAGGACTATAAAGCTTGTCGACTCATAAAATATTTCTATGGTCTTTTTAGAGTTGCCAACAGAAAGAGGGGGGGGGGGGAGCAGTGCAGCAGCTTTCAAAACCGAAACTGCATTCCATAAATGTTTTCAAAGATAATAACTAGGTGACCGAAGTTTCTGCCACACAAAATTCTAACTGGAGAACATGATTGATGACTCTTGGCTATGGATGTGTCCCATTGGAGGATATGAATTGCGATACACCCAAAGGGGTGGGGGGGAAACCAGGGTCAAGGGTGATGATGAGTCGGCTACACCCAGGCAGTGCCAGACATGTTAACTCCCAATAAATGCTTTTGAAGTTTTGGAAGTTTGGCTCGAGACTCATGATTTAAATGGGGGCAACTGCTGGAATCCTGACACTTGTGTTGTATGGGATTGTCCTGTCCACAAGGAACCAAATTCATAGACTGTAGAAATTAATGAACTCAACTCACTTTGCAGAAGTGCAGATGGACTACCAGTTCTCACAAGCGTAGACTGCTACACCAGCTGTCTAAAATCAGATTTACCCTTTTTTTAACATTGTGATCTCCGCTTGTACTGTTGCAATGCAGTCTAAGTACAGCTGCCTCTGGAAGATGCTGACCAGATGTTGGCAGGATAGAAACCACTAGAACACCCATTACTAATTCTGTGTCCCTTTATTAGCTAGGTTATTATAAAGCCTATCAAAGAGAAAGTTTAGACGAGATATAATTGTCTTCCAGCATGTGTCAAACTCAAATTTCATTGAGGGCCGCATCAGGGTTGTGTTTGACCTTGGAGGGCTGGGGTGTGGTGTGAGAGGTGTGGTCAGGGGTGTGGCCATGGTGCGCATGACATGGGACTCGTGTCGGGGGAACCTGTGGTCGCCAAGTGCTAAGGCAGGATTTCCCTGAGACCTTTTCTTACTCTCATTATAATCTCCTTCCTTCCTTCCTTCCTTCCTTCCTTCCTTCCTTCCTTCCTTCCTTCCTTCCTTCCTTCCTTCCTTCCTTCCTTCCTTCCTTCCTTTTCTTCTTTTTCCTCCCCTTCTTCCCTTCTTTTTCCTTCCTTGCCTTCTCCACATTTTTCCTTCTTTTTCTTTGTCTTTCCTCTTTCCCTTCCTCCTTTCCTGCTCAAATGCAACAGGAGAAACATTTTCCCTTTTGTTCTGCTTTTAGTTTGTCGAAGGTCAGGGGAGTGGGAGCGCTGGCAGAGGCACCACGGGCCGGCCCTTTGCTGTTTCCAGGCCCCGTGGGTTGGATCTAAGCACCCCGCAGGCTGAATCGGGCCCACGGGCCTTGAGTTTCACACCCCTGACTTAGTCTGTCACAGAGAAGAGAGGATCGGTCTATTTCTCCAAAGCACCTGAAGGCAGGACAAGAAGCAACGAATGGAAACTAATCAAGGAGAGAAGCAACCTAGAACTAAGGAGAAACTTCCTAACAGTGAGAACAATTAACCAGTGGAACGACTTGCCAACAGAAGTTGTAGGTGCTCCATCACTGGGGGTTTTCAAGTAGAGATTGTGTAGCCATTTGACTGGGAATGTCAACCTCCAAGATTCCTTCTTCTGCTTAACTCTTTCGGGCTGCCATAGAAATGGGGGGGAGGGAGGGGCGGAATAATTGGGTCTCGTGTGGGGGAAAGGGTGCTGGAGGTTGAAGTTGTGTGAATTGTAGAAGTTGGGATGCTTTCTTGCTTACTGCGCAAATGCAGCCACTTGTCTTTTCTAGGCCAAGGTCAACCGTCTCGGCATACCAGATGTGTGAGACGCCACCTGAAGATGTACCCACATGACGTTATGCACACCTCAGATTGGATGTCCGGTTTGAATTGTTGGGAGTGAGGACTTGGGATAACTTTCTATATATCATTTCCGCGCCTGTTGCCTCAGATCTTGTATCTCCTTTGTGGCTACCACTTCTTATCCAGTAAAAGTCCTTTTCTCTATAAAAATGGAGTCCAAGGTTTTCTTTTTTGGATTTTGAATGGATTTTGAATACACCTGACAGGGATGGTGTAAGTTCTCCTGCCTTGACCAGGAGGTTAGACTAGAAGATCTTCAAGTCCCTTCCAGCCCTGTGATCTGTGTCCTATGCTTCCAACATTGGATTCATAATGTTAGCTTGGGTTAAGAAAAGACTCCTGGAAGTTGCAGGATTTATCATTTGAATACGCACTCATGTATACCAATGTGTCAAGACTCAGCAGGTTGTTTTCATGGACTGTTCTAGAAGATTGATTTGCCTGTGCAGAAAAGGACCCAGAGCCTTTTCAGTGATAGTCTCAACATTGCATGCTCCATACTAATGAGTTATGTATGGCTTCAACTTTGCCTGTGTTTAAACTAATATTACTTATTTCATGATGCTTTTCCTGATACTCAGTCTTTTCATCTTTGCAATGTTAACATTAAAGAGCAATTTAATGGCTTAGTGCTTTTATTTATTATCTCTGCTCTTTTATCTCTCTGTTTCTAACTATAATTTACAACATTCCACGATTGGTCAAAGTGCAGCTTTGTGATATATCAGGCATTTCAGCAAAGCAACATTCTGTCTGGATGCAAAACCACTTCATCAAAATAGCAAATATTATGCAAAATCCTACTGTCTTGGGAAATGAGTTTCATATCATGGTACACTTCTATCTAATAAATCTTCATTCTCCAAGATGATGTAAAGCTAAAGTAGAAGCCTTCAAAAAAGTTCATACTTCTCACAAACCATTAAATCCCACCAAACTTGTGAATCTCAAGCACGTCCGTAATTGATGGATCTAAGAATTTTGAGAGAAGGACAAAAATATTCTGTTTAAGTAGGAATGGGCAGATACAACTGCAATGCTAATTTGTTATTAAAGTTCTGAAAAAGGACTGCGTTCCCGTGCTATTAAAATTTCAGATGCGTTCTTGCAACTATCATGATTTATGGCTCAGATTCCTTACACGGCTATTAAAAATATTTGGAAATATATTATTCCTAGCTAAAGTGGCCCTTTTACTACCTATCGCAGATCAGCCACAGTTAGCTCCGGAAAGCTTTAGGTGTGGCTTCCAGAGCTCCAAAATTTACTACCACGCTGTAATTTTTAGCATGACAAAAGATGAGAAATGTTACATTTTCTGGAGAGTCATCCTAGTCAGTGTATTTCATTTTCACTGGATTTAAATGCAAATGTGAACTCTCCTTCACTAGATGTATTCAAATAGGCGGAATCTGTTCAGGATGTTGTAGAAGTGGATTCCTGCACTGGGGACACGATTAAATCTAGATAATCCTCCAGGTCTCTTCTAACCCTTACATATAATGGAATTACAGAATAACAGAGTTAGAAGGGACCTTGGAGGTCTTCTAGTCAACCCCAGCAAAGGTAGGAGACCCTGTACCATTCTGGACAAATGGTTGTCCAGCCTCTTCTTGAAAATATCCAGTGATGGAGCATCCACCACTTCCAGAGGCAAGTTGTTCCACTGATTAATTGTTCTCAATGTCAGAAAATTTCTCCCAAGTTCTAGGTTGCTTTGCTCCTTGATTAGCTTCCATCTGTACTTCTTGTCCTGCCCTCAGGGGCTTTGGGGACCCTATCATCTCTTCAAAATATTGGAAGACTGCTATCAGGTCATCCCTAGTCCTTCTCTTCATTAGACCAGGGACCAGCTGGCTGGGGGATTCTGGGAGCAGATGTCCACCCATCTTAAATCTTGCCACAATTAAAAAGCATAGTTCTAATGAGACCTACTTCTTTCAGGAGGGCAATCCGATTCAAAACAACAACTGGGACAAAGATGATTTCCTAAGTTCTAAGTTAAGGTAGATCCTTCCATCCTGATCATCAAACTGAAAGAGCTGCTTGAAAGGTAGATTTTCACTTTGTTGAGGAGCATGGCAAACAGAAAGTGCTTACGTTGGTTCTGTCTATAGATCTTTTCCGTCCTAAACACGAGTGATCGAATGAAGTTGGCGCTTTGGGCCTCTTTGTGAGCTGAAGAAGCTTCTTGGATAAAAGAAGCGAAATGTCTTCAAAGAAAAACCAGGAGGCTATGCTCGATCTTCTATCTACTCTTGCTGTGAAATAGTGATCAGGACTCCGGACCTGAAAATTATTTTGTCCAGCCTTCAACCCACAAGACCCAACTTTTCTACAGTATATCATTTCTACTTTATATAGTTATTTTTCACAAGTTCTTCTCCCTATCTAAAGGAATGATCAAAGAGGGAGGCAGTTTTGTAAACTTGGAAGCCAATTTACATCTGAAACAAACCAGGCTGAAGAAACGTGATTAAGAGAGGTGGCAAGAAATAAATATACTATCTTAATTTCAACTTGGGAGGAAAAAAAAAAGGGCTTTATGTTAATCCCAAATAAAATATTGAACTGCCTTCTCCTCCTCCGTCTCTTCCTTTTCTCTATTTTTTCTTCTGAAAAATATGTACCATTTTGTATGCTTGCCCATTATGATAAATTGCAACACCAATTGTCTTTAATTAGAACATGAATATTTGATGGAAATCCTGCTGGCTGGATCAACATTTCAAAGGGAAAGCAGGGACGCTCAACAGATTGAAATCAAGAAAAGAAAATTTGACTTTATGAGATAATCAGCCCCGCTCCAGACTTTGAAAAATAAGCTAGATTCTTCTAAGAAATCAGACATCATTTCCTGAAAAGAGAAAATTAAGTGTTTGGTCTCCTATTAAATGTTCCACATCGTGCTGATGCCAGTTGCAAGGAGAAAAGAAAATGGACGCCTGCATTTGGTCTGGCCATCATTATTTGATTTTCTAAGTGTGATCTGTATTGAGGAGATGATTGATAGCAGGGTTTCAATACTTGAAGGGCTGCCACTGCCCCAAAGAAGAGGGGATCAACTTATTCTCCACAGCACCTGAGGGCAGGACTAAAAGCAATGGATGGAAAGTCATCAAGGAGAGAAGCAACCTGGTGATTGGGCCAAAGTCACCCAGCTGGCTTTCATGCCTAAGGTGGGGCTAGACTCACAATCTCCTGGTGATAGGCTCAAAATCACTCAGCCTCCTTCATGGTAGTACTAGAATTCACAGGCTCCTGGTTCGTGGCCTGATACCTTTAACCATTAGACCAAACTGGCCATAGTTTGAATACAAACCACCTGTCAGCATTCCAGCAAACCTCCATTTCAATCAGTAACTCCGAGACAGACGTCATCTCAAAAGGACCTTTATTAGAATAGCACCTGGCACATCTGTGGAACCTCGAAACTAAACGTTTCCCAGACTTCCCACAATGTCCCAAACTACAAACCATCCCCTTTTCCCTCATCATCACATCACGTGAACCAATCCCAAATTAAGTTCCTTTTTGTTCCTGCGCCACACTCCATGACCTTGAACCAACAAAAGAATTCTATTGTGTCTACTCAGAGCTACTCAATTAAAATCACCCCCCCTCCCACTTTCTCAAACTGTGTGGCAGCATGGAATAAGGTTTCCAAAGCTGACATCGTCTTTCTTTGCATACTCTTATCCCTTCTCTGGCCCAACCACAAAAACACTGTTGGTGTTTTTCTATGCATTTGACTAAGTCTGGCTCTGTTTTCGAAAGGATGCTTAAACTGAACTAAACTTGCTGTCAACAAGCCAACTTCAAGTCACAGTTGCAAAGCCAAAGTGCAAGGCCATTCCACCCAAATAAGCTGTAGATAACCTGAGAGGGCCATTAGTATTCACCCAGTGTCCCTGCAGAAGGCCAGGGAACAGGAGCAGGGGAAACCTAATCTCCGGACTTATTCTCACAGTGCTAAATCAAGGCTGAGCTTTATGTCCGAACGCGGCTATGCTCTCCGATGAACCTGGCACAGAAAATGCTCGAGGACAACAAGCCATAAATCACGGCCACAAGTCCTGAAACCTGGAGAATGATGCTTTTTTCATATGCTGGAATGCTGGCAACCAAAGAATTATTATATAAATCCACCCCTGATTTATAGCCGTGGACTATTGTTTGTCAACATTTTAATTAGTCTTCTTTCTACAGAAGGGCGAAATAGAGGGCACCAAAGTGATCTGGTTGTATTTCCTGGAACTCTTTAGTTTATGATATAGGGGACATTCCCCACGTGTTTTTTTCTTCCTTTTTCTCCCATTTTATAATTTCATCATGTCCTGCGCAGATTGTTTACAGTGTTAATTGCTAGTTTAGACAATATGGTCTTTCAATATTTATATAATAACAAAAGATGAGTTTGGTATTGGGTTTTGTTTGGGGTTTTGTAATATTATGATGTGATATTTTTGTTCGTTTCTTTAATAAAACACACAAACAACATTCAGAATACTGGAACACCCTGCCGTGCTATTATGAAAAGAGCTGTAAAACATATATATCTATATCTACATCTATATCTATATCTTTTTCTATATCTTTTTCTATATCTATCTATCTATCTATCTATCTATCTATCTATCTATCTATCTATCTATCTATCTATCTATCTATCATCTATCTATCTATCTATCTATCTATCTATCTATCTATCATCTATCTATCTAATTTTTCTATATTTTTATATATATGTCCAACTGATGGCCCACAAGATTGCATGCAGCCCTGGACAGAAAGTAATGTGGCCCCAGAAGATAATAAATATAAGAAAATATACATTAACTGTATTATAGGCTTATATGGGGCCAAGACATAGAACATAGAATAATAGTTCTGGAAAGGACCTTGGACAGCTTCCCCTGCTCAAGCAGGAAATTGTACCCTATTCTGGACAAATAGTTGTCCAGCCTCTTCTTAAAAACCTGCCGTGGTGGCGCACCCACAACTTCTGGAGACAAGTTGTTCCATGATTAATTAGCTGTTCTCATCGACGAGAAATTTCTCCTTAATTCTAGATTGGATCTGTCTTTGATAAGTTTCCATTCATTACTTCTTGTTCTGCGTTCAGGTGCTTTGGAAAATAGGTTGACCCTCTCCTCTTTGTGACAGACCCTCAAATGTAGGAAAACTGCTATCATGTCACCCCTAGTGCTTCCCTTTGTTAGACTAGACATACCCAGTTCCTGCCACTGTTCGTCGTATGCTTTAGTCTCTAAATCCTAAATTCTAAAGTCATCTTTATTGCTCTTCTCTGCACTCTTTCTTGAGTGACTTATCGAATGAAGACATTTCCTCTTCACTCAATGTGGCAAATCAAAAGGTTGGATAAAAAGGCAGAACAAGAAACAATGGATGGAAGCTGATCAAGGAGCGAAGCAACCTGGAATTAAGGAGAAATTTCCTGACAGTTAGAACAATTAACCAGTGGAACAACTTGCCTTCAAAAGTTATGAGTGCTTCATCACTGGAGGTTTTTAAAGAAGAGACTAACAGCCACTTGTGTGAAATGGTATAGGGTCTCCATCTTGAGCAGGGGGCTGGACTAGAAGACCTCCAAGGTCCCTTCCAGCTCTACTCTGACTACCATGATGTTTGAGTCTTTGCCTTGGAAAAATAGAGGCGGAAGTGACATAATCAGTGTGTATAAAATCAGATACAGAAATTGGATGGGGATCCATGTCTCAAAAGTTTTAATGACGTGGACCTGAAGGAGATACATGATAAATGATAAATCCTTGCCTTCCAAAACAGTATTTCTAGGGCAATAAGTTTATTATGGTTTGATCTGACTATTTGCCATTAACCTGGGATTAATTCTTAGCTATGATTGATTGATTCAATCAATCAATCATTTTTGATAGCCAGCAATCTCAATCAAGAGATACTGGATGGCTTACAGTTCTAAATCTATAAAAACAATTAAAACAATACAAAAAGCATTTAAAACAACAAAAACAAATATATACAGATATGGATAGATCTGCTGAATGGAGTTGGTATATGACTCAGGGGAATTGGGATATCTTAATTAAAAGTATATCTATGCTGTTTTGGAATAACTACAGAGAAAAATACACACCTTCAGCTATGGTGAATTTATCCAAACCTTGGAAATTACTGAGGAAAGTATTTATATAGTAAAATTATAAATGATTTTTTTAAAAAAAATAGATGCCCAATGAGCATTTTGAAGAATATTCACTGAAGCTAGTAATAAAATAAACTCTAATGTGCTGTTAATGGTGACATTTGAAATAGCGACATCTGAAAACTGGAAGTATGATCTATTCTTTGATCAATGGGACAGTCTCATTCATATTTTTTTTTCATTTTGTCTTCAGGCAAGATTAATTTTTAAAAAAAAAAGATTAAAATTTTTCATTAACCAAATAAACAACATCATAGAATCTTGGCATAGTTTGATATGAAAAGAGCTGGGTTGCTTATAAGAAATTTATAGTTGTTGATTGGTAATAACTGTAATATATAAATAAGGTACTGATTTTGATTAAATAATGGGTATTTCTGGGCACATTCTTTACAGCATGTCTAAAGGCTGAATCATGGCAACTGGACCAAATTTTCTTCATCTGAGACGTTTCATTGCACATCCATGCAAATTCATCAGTCAGAGCGGAATTAGTTAGGCAGAGAGCCAGAGAATGGTTGGAATTTACCGATTCTTGCCACACTAACTGCACGGATTTCTCCCCACAATGGCTCGCAATGTGTCAATCAAGTTTCAATCATCCAGGTCAAAGGCGTCTAAAATTGGATCTTGACTCTCTGGACTGTCTGTCTAATTATTTTTGCTCTGATTGATGAAGCCGCGATTCAACCTTCAGATACCTTTGGCGAATCTATGTCTATGGAGATTCTTAGTCATCCAGGTCATGGTTGTCCCAAAGGTGCTTTTTCAAGAGGAAACTGGAATTTCTGGTTGAAGAAGTTTCTTGGATGAGAAGCGAAACGTCTTCAAAAGAAGAAGCAAGGAAGTCCAGTTGCCTCTTGAAAAAAGCACCTTTGGGACAACCATGACCTGGATGATTGAGAATATTTACAGATTTTTAGCTATACAATTTGGGATAAACACCCTTGGAATGGTGTGGGAGTAGGAAGGGATTTCCAGAGAAAAAAATTGCAGACTACAGGAACCAGGCGCATCACTCAGGTGACCCTGAAGACACAGACAAACCTCCATGTGGCCTCAACGATTCTCTAATAGGATGCAAATGACCAGCTGCCTGCAAGGAGTATCCATCTTTCCATTCCCCACCATCCAGTCAGAGCTGAAGAAGCTTCTTGGATGACAAGCGAAGCGTCTTCAAAGAAAAACCAGAAAGTCCAGTTGCCTCTTGAAAAAAGCACCTTTGGGACAGTTTGGCCTGGATGATTGAGTCTTCATTGACCTGTTTCTTACAGCAACAAATCACAGTGATGCCATCAGTGTCTGGCACATAGAAGTGGTGGCATTTGTGGGATGTGTGTATGGGCATCCCTTTGTTGCAGTTAGCCGGCAGCAGGTGTGGACGGCTGAGGAGAGCGAGGACTCAGATGAGGGGCCAGGGCCATTAGGGAGTGGACTGCTGCCTTCAGAGATTGTGGGGGCTGGCAGCAGCGATGAGGAGGTTCCTGAGAAGCCTGTGCCAAGTGCGCATGAGCGCAGGGTTGCTCACACGACAGAGCAGTTGCAGCAGCATGGGCGACTTAGGAGTAAGGCTGCAAGGTAATGGCCCCTCCCTCAAGAAGATAAAAGCCAGCTGTGAATAGGACGTTCTTTGCAGGAAGCAAAGAAGTTTTGAAACTCAGCCTCGTGGACATTGCAGTATCTTAGTTGGTATTTGAAGACTCTTGTGTTGTAAAATATTTCTAGGTAATCTTATCTGTTATTTTTGGCAGCCTCGCACAGTTTTGGCGAGGCTCGTGCTTATCAAAGTTAATTAGTTTGCAGCAGCCTTTTAACTGGGGATTCATTATTAAAAGGTTTCTGTTCCCTTTGGTTCGTGTTTGTTTTATTGGACAAGGGTTTGGGTCAGAACACCATTTAAGTCACTGTTGACGCCCTAAAAAAGTCCCTGCAGTTTTCTTGGCAAGGTTTTTCAGAAGCGGTTTGCCATTGCCTGCTTCCTAGGGCTGACAGGCCCATGGTTACCCAACTGGCTTTGTACCTAGGCTGGGTCACCACAATATAAAAAAGATGCAGATACTCTGGAAAGAGTGCAGAGAAGAGCAACAAGGATGATTAGAGGGCTGAGGGCTAAAACACGTGAAGAACAGTTGCAGAAATTGTGTTTGTCTGGTCTAGTGAGAAGAAGGACTAGGGGGCACATGATAGCAGTCTTCTAATATTTGAGGGGCTGCCACAGAGAAGAGGGGATCAACCTATTCTCCAAAGCATCCGAAGGCAGGAAAAGAAGCAATGGATGGAAACTAATCAAGGAGAGGAACAGCCTAAAACTAAGGAGAAATTTCCTAATAGAACAATTAATTAATGGAACCATTTGCCTTCAGTAGTTGTGGGTGCCCCATCACTGGAGGCTTTTAAGAAGAGACTGGACAGCCACCTGTCTAGAATAGTATAGGGTCTCCTGCTTGATCAGGGGGTTGGACTAGACGACCTCCAAGGTCCTTTTCAACTCTATTATTCTGTATTCTGTCTAGAACTCATAAGTCTCCCAATTTCTTTCCAATTGCCTTCATCATTACACCAAACTGGCTCTCTCCGTTTGTGAGATTGCATATCACAAACATGTCATGAGTTGTGCCCTACAACTATCCACATTAGTCCAAGGACGTATGGAATCTTCAATGGGGGCCATTCCTGATTTTTCTCACCCCTACAGTGAAGTTTGGCTTATTAGATTCTGCTGGTGATGATGCTGAAAACTTCCTGTGTGCAGCTGTAGGGTTCTTTCTTGTGGCTTGTAGCACAAATCAGACACTCTTTTATTGATAGACTCTAATAAAGCCCATTTCAGACGGTTTTTTAAAAAGATTTCGGTGAAGCAATTGGCCTCAAGGAACTCAGAGTTACTCTATTTCCTCTATTAACAACACAACTTAGAAGTGTGTTGCTTTTCAGATGTGCTTTGACTGCCATGGCTGTAGTCTGGTGAATTTAATTTATTAGCACATTCCATTTGCTCTTGAATATCTACATTCAAGAACCTTTTTATTTATGCCTGTTGCCTGTGTAGGGAGAAGCCACTTCTGCCTAACAACTCAAGCAATCTACATTCTTTAGAGCACAGAATATAGAATAATCAGATTGGAAGGAACCTTGGAGGTTTTCTACTCCAACCCCCTGATCAAGCAGGTGAGCCTATAATTTTTTTTTTGTCTTTGAATGACCTCGTATGGAGCTGGGTGTTTACTGGCCGGATGCCTTTCCTGTCATCAGTTCATAGCAGATGTATTCTCATTGTGCCCAGAGATATAAATATCTGCCTCTACTCAGGATCGAACTCATATAGTCTCCTGATTGTGAGGCGAGAGCTCCACCTCCAGATCACCGCACCACTCCAGGAGACCCTATAATATTTTGGACAAATCACTTTTTGGAAACCTCCAGTGATGGAACACCTGTTACTTCTGGAGGGAAGTTGTTCCACTGATTTATTGTTCTCACTGTCAGGAATTTCTCCTTAGTTCTAGGTTGCTTCTCTCCTGTTGCTTCTTGTCCTGTTCTCAGGTGCTTTGGAGAATGGGTTGATCTACTCTTCTCTGTGTAAAGGTAAAGGTTCCCCTCACACATACGTGCTAGTCGTTTCTGGCTGTAGGGGCAATGCTTATCTCCGTTTCTAAGCCAAAGAGCCAGCGTTGTCCAAAGACGTCTCCGTAGTCATGTGGCCGGTATGACTAAACGCCGAAGGCGCACGGAACGCTGTTCCCTTCCCACCAAAGTGGTTTCTATTTTTCTACTTGCATTTTTTACCTTCTTTTGAACTGCTAGGTTGGCTGAAGCTGGGACAAGTAACGGGAGCTCACTCCGTGACACGGCGCTCGGGATTCGAACTGCCGAACTGCGGACTTTTCTGATCGACAAGCTCAGCATCTTAGCCACTGAGCCACCGCGTCCCCTTCTTCTCTGTGTCAATCCCTCAAATATTGGAACACTGTCATCAAGTCACTCCTAGCTCTTCTCTTTGTTAGACTGGACATATCCAGTTTCTGCAACCATTCCTCATGTGTTTTATCCCCTAATCACCTTTGTTGCTCCTCTCTGCACACTTTCCAGAGTCTCAACGTCTTTTTTGCATTGTGGTGAATTACAGACTGAAAGATGACATTAAATTCTGACAAGCAAAGCCAATGAGGAAGCCAGAGCCACTTAACGACTGTGGCAAGGAAGGTTTGTAAAATGGGGCAACATTCACTTAATGAATATCTCACTTAGGAAAATAAATTTTGGCCTCTCTTGTGGGTCATAAGCCGAGGGCCACCTGAACTTATAGACGTACGGAATCAGCAAATGCCACCTTACCTTGGTTGCAGAGGGGCCCGAAAAACCCTGGGAGGCAATCACACTGGCCTGTGACATGATGGCAGGGAAGTGTGCTGTGAAGACATTCTGGACAAATCTGGTTGCACTGAAGCCCGTAGAACCCAGGGGGGCAAACTAAGAGAGAAAAAGCACAGAAAGAGGAATAAACAAAACCGTGGACGAAACTTAAAATACAAGGTATTAATCTCCATCCATTACTATGCACTTCGGAGGACTTTTTACAATTTCATAGGATAGAAGAAAGGCCTTATAGGAAGTCCTTACTTAGCGAGTGGCTCATTTAGTGACTGCTCAGTTATAACAAGTGTTGGGGTTCACCGGCAGCCTGTGCAGATGGCAGCGGAATCGGACAGTGGGGAAGAACAGGGATCAGTCCGGGAGTCTGGGGAGGACTTGGACAAGGGTCCTGCGTCCGATGCAGAGATGGGGCCAGGACCATCTGGGAGTGGGGTGCTGACTTCGGAGCCCCCAGAGTCTGGCAGCAGCGAGGCAGAGGACCCAGGGGAGCCTGTTCCCAGTGTGCATGTGTGCAGAGCTGCCAGAAGGCAAGAGCAGCTGAGACAAAAGGGGCAACTCGGGAGTAAGGCAGGGAGGTGATTGCCTCTCCCATAAGGTATACAAGACAGGCAAAGGTAGAGAAACCTTTGCAGGAAGCAAAGTCATTCGCTCTGTTCAGATTAAACCTTGAAGCTCTGTGTGGACTTTATACTTTGTTTTTCCCCCCCAGTTAATTTGGCACTTTAGTTGTTGGTAGCAACTCAAAGGAAAGAAAGGTGGGTGCTTATCTCGAGGGACTGTTTGAGACTCATTACAGGCTGGGAATGCACATAATTCTCAGCACTGAAATAAAACAAGAGTTGTTTGGACTAAGCGTGTGCTTAATTATGGTCTCAGGAAACCTTGGTCAGAATAACGGGGATGAAAAGAAACTTTATGAGCAATCCTTGCACTAACAACTTTTGCAGGTTTTGGAAGCTGAAATCACATCCGAAATACAGTCACAGTTTCATTTAAGCAACCGCTTCCCTGAACAATTAAGTTGCCTGTTCCAATTGTGGTCTCTAAATGAGGATGTATATTTAAAAAATTCAGAAATGTTTGTTCTTAGAGCTACTTTGGGAGGTTGATTAATCATAGGAACTGAAGTAAAAACCAAGAAGGGGGTCATAACTATGCCCCCGTCGCTTGCACATGTGTGTGACATTGATGGGCAAATCAGGCAGAGTTTCAATTGCATGGTGGCAATCACAATCCTGAACTCTCTTGGGGATGCTCCTGAACACAAGATAGACCAGGAAATGGAGAAGAAAAAGTGAAATAATCCTAACGCTGATAATAGGAATATCCAAAATTGTATTTAACATTGATAGAATACTGGGTTTTTTTCTTTCTTTCTCTGATTCAATACTGTATGGCACCTAAATAACAGAATATTATGAACCTTAGCAATACCTTACAAACATCATTGCACTGAAATAACGTTATATAAAAAGGATTGAGCCAGTTCTATTTTAACACCCTATATATTAATTATGGTCTCTTCAAATGTCACTTGTTTCATCACGATTCTGTATAATATTCGTGTCTGATTTATTAGCCCCGTTATATTTTTAGCGGTACTTCAGCACATACTTCTGGTTGTGATGTTTTAAGCAGCAGAGACACTCCTCAGGTTAAAATGGCAATTGCTGTCGCTAAGCAATGTGGTGCTAAAGCTCAAAGTTACATGACTGCAGCACTTATCCAAAACAATCCAGGCAGCTCTCGGTTGCCATTGTGGACTTCAGGACCACACAGGTAGTTAAATGGGGAGAGGTGCAATGGTAGGCTGCAAATTTTTTGAACAACTGGTTCTCTGGCTGGGTAGGCGTGGCTGGTTGGTCATGTGACTCGGTGGATGATGTCACTCATCACCCAGTCCCACCTCCCAGCCACTCGGCTCAAAGGCACAGGTAAAATTCAGCTGGTTGGGGCTAATCCCACCACTGGCTGTCCCCCCTACCCATTTTTCAGCCTGTTTTTGAGGCGTTTTTGGGGCGTTTTCAGGTCATTTTGGGGCCATTTTCATGCCATTTTCCAGACCATTTCCAGGCCATTTTTATCCCCAAAATGGCCCCAAAACAGCAGAAAAATGGGACCAAAACTGACCTGAAAACAGCCTGAAAAATGGCCAAAAAAAACAGGCCAAAAAAATGGGCAGGTGCCTTTGAGGCGAGTAGCTGGGAGGCAGGGCTGGGTGACGAGTGACATCACCCACCGAGTCACATGACCAACCTGCCGTTTTCAGGCCATTTTTGAAAATGGCCCCAAAATAGGCTGAAAAATGAGCGGGGGAGGGGCCAGCCAGTGGTGGGAATTGCTGGTTCACCGGACTGTGCAGAATCTTAACTACCGGTTCACCCAAACCGGTGCGAACCGGCAGCAGTCCACCTCTGAAGAGGTTGGAGATAAGGGGTGCCCAGGGTGGGGGGAGATGCTTTGGGACAGCCAGCCAATTGGAGAAGCCTAGAGGGCAATGGGACGACTCCCGTTGGCTCCACACCCAGTTGCCCGTGGCAACTGGTTCTGCATCCTCCTGGCCATGCCCCCTCTCTGCTCCCCCATCCATACCCATGTTTTGTGTCCACCTGGTCACACACCGCCCAGCCGCCCCAAGCTGACTGCACTTAATCCTCTGTGTCAACTTGGCCACACCCATCCAGCAATGCCCACCCAGTCATGCTCATCTGGCTGCAGTAAGTCATCATAGACCCAGCCTAGAGAGAGCTTGAGAGGGCCAATGCTGTCTGCATGTGAGGACAGTGTGGTGTGGAGTAAACTAGGCCTGAAAGACAGGACTACTTGACACAAAAGGAACTTACCAGCATAACTTAAGAGCTGCAATGGCACATTGGTTACAGTGCAGTACTGCAGGCTACTTCTGTCTGCTGACTGCTGACTGCCTGCAATTTGGCAGTCCAAATCTCACCAGGCTCAAGGTTGACTCAGCCTTTTGTCCTTCCCAGGTGGGTAAAATGAGGACCCAGATTGTTGGGGGATAATAGGCTGACTCTGCAAACTGCTTAGAGAGGGCTGTAAAAGCCCTGTAAAGCGGTATATAGGTCTAAGGGACTAATAAGTCTAAGTGCTATTGCTCTTCCCTTTCCCCTTCCTTCCTTCCTTCCTTCCTTCCTTCCTTCCTTCCTTCCTTCCTTCCTTCCTTCCTTCCTTCCTTCCTTCCCTCCCTCCCTCCCTCCCTCCCTCCCTTCCTTCATGGTGTGCAATGGTTAGAATGCAGTATCTCAGGCTTACTCTGCCCACAGTCTAGAGTTTAATCCTGATCAACTCAAGGTTGACTCAGCCTTCCACCCTTCCAAGGTGGGTCAAATGAGGAGCCAGATTGTTGAGGGCAACAGGCTGACTCTGTCAACCGCTTAGAGAGGGCTATAAAACACTGTAAAGTGGTATATAGGTCTAAGGGACTACCTGTAGTGCTACCTTAATTGACAAGATGGATTAGAATAGAATAGAATAGAATAGAATAGAATAGAATAGAATAGAATAGAATAGAATAGAATAGAATAGAATAGAATAGAATAGAATAGAATCAGAAATAAAAATAGAAATAGAAATAGAAAAGAACAGAATCAGAAATAAGAATAGAATAGAATCAGAAATAAGAATGGAATAGAACAGAATAGAATCAGAAATAAGAATAGAATAGAACAGAATAGAATCAAAAAAATAAAAATAGAATGGAATCAGAAAAAGAATGGAATAGAATAGTACAGAATCAGAAATAAAAATAGAATAGAATAGAATCAGAAATAAAAATAGAATAGGATCAGAAATAAGAACAGAACAGAATAAAAAACATAATAGAATAGAATGGAATGGAATAGACAAAACAGAACAGAACAGAGCAATTCGAGAGTATAGCAGAACGGAATAGAGTACAGAAAAGAGACGAGAAGAGAAGTCATCTTTAAATTGGAACCCCATTGCCTGGTCAAATTAAGCTCTACTTTCTTTCCACTCTCTCTGAGTTCCTGGAGTTCCATTCGAAACCCCGGGGACTTCACTGTGGCAAAAAATGCCCCCCCTCCAACGTCCCTGATCCTTTCTGGCTTGGTCTTGTTGCAGCATCCCAGAAATCCTGCCAGCCGCAGGAAGCCAAGGACCTGCGAGGTCATTAAGGGAGCTGGGGGCCCCCCTGAGGTCAAGGCAGTAGCAGTTTTAAATAGAAAAAGAAGAGCAGCCAATTATTTTGGAAGGGAGAGCAGCTGCCTCGTGGCAAGAGCAGCCCAACAACTAGAGTTATTTGTAACGATGAAGATCCTGGCGTGGGAAAGAGACCTCTGGGACACGATGATTAAACTCCGAGTAGGTCTCCCAGCCACTTTGGGCGATTTCCACATGTAGGGGAGGGTCTTTTATCAAATTATTCATAAGGAATAGAAGGTTCTTTTTGCAGATGTCTGCCTGCAGAAGGGGACTGGTGAGGAAATAGCGATTAAGCCAATTATTATTTTTTCTCTCTCCTTCTTTACAACTTACATGCTACTCCATTTCTGCAGACGCTGAAGCAGCTTACCTTATAAATATCAGAAGATGAGACATTAAGGTCAAGGATAGCTAGTCCTCAGCTTATGACCATTTCAAAGACCCTGTGGGTTAACTGATTTTGCTTTGGGGTTCTGGGCATGTGGGTCACCCTCCACTCTTCCTTTCCCCTCCGGGGCTGTCTTGGGCAACAAATAAGGACAACAAATAGCAATAGGAATAGCACTTAGACTTATATACCGCTTCACGATGTTTTACAGCCCTCTCTAAGCAGTTTACAGAGTCAGCCTTTTGCCCCCAACAATCTGGGTTCTCATTTTACCAACCTTGGAAGGATGGAAGGCTGAGTCAGCCTTGAGCCTGTCATGATCGAACTGCTGGCAGTTGGCAGAGTTAGTCTGCAATACTGCATTTTAACTAATGCACCACCATAGGAATAGAATAGAATAGCACCAGTATTTAGATTTATATACCGCTTCATTCAGTCCACTCTTAAGTGGTTTGCAGAGTCAGCCTCTTGACCCCAACAATCTGGGTCCTCATTTTATCAGCTTTGGAAGGACGGAAGGCTGAGTCAACCTAGAATAGTATAGAATGGAATGGAATAGAATAGAACAGAATAGCTCTTCGACTTATATCCCACTTTTTATTTATCCTCATTTTATTACTGACCTAAGAAGGATGGAAGGCTGAGTCAACCTTGAGTTGATCAGGATTAAACTCTAGACTGTGGGCAGAGTAAGCCTGCAATACTGCATTCTAACCATTGCACACCAGGAAGGAAGGAAGGAAGGAAGGAAGGAAGGAAGGAAGGAAGGAAGGAAGGAAGGAAGGAAGGAAGGAAGGAAGGAAGGAAGGAAAAGAGAGAAAAGGGCAATAGCACTTAGACTTATACACCCTTCACAGTGTTTTACAGCCCTCTCTAAGCAGTTTACAGAGTCAGCCTCTTGCCCCCAACAATCTGGGTCCTCATTTTACCAACCTTGGAAAGATGGAAGGCTGAGGCAACCTTGAGCTGATGAGAATCAAACTAAAGAATTGCAGAAGGGAAGGGTAATTTAACAGGGGACCAACCAGTTTTGGGCCTACAGCGAGGTTCTCCAAAATGGTTAGTAGTATCAACCCCCATTAGTTGATATCACTATCCATTATTTTTGTTGTTGTTATTACTTGCAGTGGTATTAGTACAGTAGTACAGATACTCCTTGGCTTTCAACAGTTCATTTAGTGACCATTCAAAGTTGCAACGCACTGAACAAAAAGTGACATGACCATTCATGATGATGATCATTATTCTCTAAAGCACCAGAAGGCAGGAAAAAAACAAAAAAACAATGGTTGGATCCTCATTTTACTGACTTCGGAAGGATGGAAGGCCAAGTCAACCTGGAGCCTGGTGGGATTTGAACTGCCAAATTGCAAGCAGATGGCAGTCAGCAGAAGTAGCCTGCAGTACTGCACTCTAACCGCTGCACCACCATGGCTCATAGGAGGGGAATTCCACATAGGAGTTAAAACCCACAAGTCTTAAAGTTGCTGAATTTGGATATCTCTGCTGTAGAGATGTCTAAATGGCCAAAACAGTGAAGATACCAGCGACTATGGTCACAATTAACACTCACAGGTTTTTGGACCCTATCTTACACATTGACTGTAAATTAACTGTATCTTACACATCGGCTGTAAATTAAAATACAATAAAAACCGCTGATATGCTTACTATCCACTTATGAACTGTCCTTTTCCTACCATCCAGAGGTGGTATTCAGCAGGTTCTGACCAATTCTGGAGAACAGGTAGTGGAAATTATGAGTCGTTTGGAGAACCGGCAAATCCCACCTCTGACTGGTTCCGCCAACCCCATCTCTTCTCTGCCTCCCATTGAGTCCCAGCTGATCGGCTGGATCTCCTTTGGTTGCCCTGCACAGGAGAAAGGAGCTGGAAACCAGGTTAGTGGGGTAGGGAGGGAATGGGATTTTGCAGAAACCTTTCCCTGGAGTGGAGTAGGAATGGAGATTTTACAGTATCCTTCCCCTGCCATGCCCACCAAGCCACACCCACAGAACCGGTAGTAAACAAATGTTTGAATCCCACCACTGCTACCGTCACATGCAAAAATTCAATTTGTCAGCAAGTTCGGGAGGGATTCAGGAATAGCAACCTGGATCAAAAGGAGGAACTGCCACATGGAATCTATAAGGCAAAGCATGAGGTTCTTACTTCTCTGGCACATGGGCCCTCGGTAGCCTGGGGCGCACTCACAGATTCCATCTTCTGGAGAACAGGAACCTCCATTTTCACAGTTACAGGCAATGGAGCAGTTGGGTCCCCAACGGCCAGGCGAGCACACACTGTCGCAATGGATGCCTGGCGGGAAAACAAAGATGTGGATGAGTTGTACAGAAAGGAGGAGTCACTCGTGTGTTGGTGGAGAGGAGGTTTGCACTCCCCTCGGGGCCCTCTTGGGTTTCAAATGCAGAGAGCCGTGTCTTCAGCATATAGGACGTGTCCCAGAAAGTCTGCTGGGTTTGAAGGAAAAGCCAAGCAAGTTCATTTGGGGATCTGATGTGACGTTAGTCTCTTCCTTAATCTTTAGCCTTCCTTTGTTTTTGTTTTTTAAAGAAATAAGCTATCAGCCTTTTGTTTTTGGTCATTGTTGATGTTTACTGCAGTATTCCTCAGTATTCCTTAAGGATGCATGGCCTTAAACTCCCAGAATTTCCCTGCTACAATGCTGACTGAGGAATTCTGGGAGTTGAAGTCCACAGATATTTGGGGGGTTGCCACAAAGATGACGGGGGGTCAACCTATTCTCCGAAGCACCTGAAGGCAGGTCAAGAAGCATCAAATGGAAACTAAGCAAGGAGAGAAGCAATCTAGAACAAAGGAGATATTTCCTAACAGAGGGAACAATTAATTAGTGGAACAGCTTGTCTTCAGAAGTTATGGATGCTCCACTGGAGGCCTTTAAGAAGAGATTGGACAACCATCTGTCTGAAATAGTATTAAGGAGCAGGTTGGGCTAGAATACCTTCACGGCCCTTTCCAACTCTGTTCTTCTATGTTCAAAGATGCTTGCTGGGGAATTCTGGGAGTTGAAGTCTAGACATTTGTGATGGAATGTAGTGAAGAGGTGAATCCCCAGATGGGAAGGAGGCACATTACACAGGAGTAAGAGGCAACTCAGTCCAGGATACCATGTATGAGAGAAAGAGGGTGAAGACAGCCCCTCCCTATTAGTACTCAGAGTGTATGATGGATGTGGATCATAGAGTCTTTAGTCTGGCAAGATTCTGTCTATAGATGTGGAACAATAAAGAACTCGGCTTGTAAGTTTCACCATGTGTCGTTCTTGGTTTTGCCAGACTAAAGCACTCTACTCTCTGCATCTACCATATACTCTGAGAACTATTAGGGAGGGCCTGTCTTCACCCGCTTTCTCTCACACATATCTGGGTAAAGTTGCCTCTTACTCTTCTGTAATATGCCCCCTCCCATCTGGGAATCCACCTCCTCACTGTGGTCCATCCCATCATGTTGGCTGGGGAATTCTGGAAATTGAAGACCACACATATTAAAGTTGCTGGCTGCGCAATTGATCCCCCCGGGCTTTTCTGGGTATCACATACACAACACATGTGAAAAAGAGAGAGGTTTAAATAAGATGTTCATAGCTACCATCTTCAAGGCTTTGACAATGCCAATACCCATGAAGGATAGCAGGTCTACACTATGATATCATGATCAATGGGTGGACAAGAAGAGAGAAGAAAAATCAATATTTACTTGAGGTCAATTATTTTGGGTAAGAAAACAAGAGAAGCCATTTTGTATTTCAAACTCCCAGGAAACCTAATATCCTATGACAATGTCAACCTGTACATGACCCACATTGCATTCTTCAGTCATTCCATGGTGAGGTCATGCTGTGTGTGTGATGCAATTTCCTCCTTCAGCCTGCAGATGCTCCTGAAACTCCACCGGTTGAATTCTACAAGAGTGAACTGAGGTGGGAGAAACTCGGTCTCTACTACATTATTAGATCGACAGTTTCAGATCTGGATAGGTCTCACCTGAGATTTAATCCCACCCACCACCTGTTTTTCTACAAATGTCACAGTTCCACTTGATCATGTCCTGAATTTTCCACCCAAATGTAATTTCGATTAGCAGTAAGGTGCTTGTCCATTATGGTTAAAGATGCAATTATATATTTATAGGTTTTTGTTTTTTAATATCTCACCACATGGGTTAGGGATGTACCAACCTCTTTGTAACCTTCATCTCATTCAGCCATTCCCAAACACTCAAGATTGCAAAGCTCTGAAGGCCAAATATAACGGCCGAGTCCTTTTACCGGAAGTTGGATGACCTGGATCTGAGAGGTCCTTGATGCTTCTTAGTAGTTGGCTGTTTCCTCGTGGACGTTTCATTACCCGTTTAGGCAACATCATCAGTGTTAGAAGGTTTGCACACTCCCTTCTAGTACTAATGAAGTTACCATGTTGGGTACTGAAACATCTGCAAGAAACCAAACAAGCTGAAAGCACCAGCACAGTTCAAGCCTGCAATATTCTCCTTTATTGGTATTTGACTTTGATCTCAGGAGCTTTCGATAAGGTCGCCGAAGTCTCAGCCTTTTCCCTTATTTCGCAGCTTATTCAAGTTTTTTTTGGTGTGTGGTAAATTCTAAGCTCCAGTGAGCTTGAAGTTCATCTTAGTCATCCTTACAGTCATTCCACATAACCTCTTCTGAACATGAGTGCACATATTTTGCCTGCCCTCAACTTCGCTTTTTATCTCCCTGGCTTGTTTTGGGATAAGCTGATCATGATCCAAATCTCTGACTTAAAGAACAGCGGCTGAGTTGACTCGTTTCCTTTCCAATCTTTTTTTTTTTCCCCCTGTTCTTCTGCTTCCTCTCTTCCAGACTGGAAGGACACAAGCAGAATCTGCCTTCTTAAAATATGTCCGTTGCGCTCTGCGCATCTTAATTGCGAAATAAAGAAAAACAAGCCAAAGACAACAAATTGTGGGAACCTTAGAAATGATATAGGGCAGTGATCCCCAACCTTTTCGATGCCGCGGCCCCGTTCCGGCATCAGCTGGGCGCCGCGGCCCGGTACTGGCGTCAACTGGGCGCCGCCATCTTTTTTGCGAAAAGATGGTGGCGCCAGCGCTCGGTGAGCTTTTTCGGGTAGAAATGGCTTTCTACCCGGAAAAGCTCACCGAAGCTGCGCCGCCATCTTTTTGATGAAAAAGTGCTTCCGGTGAGCTTTCTACCGGAAAAGCTCACCGGAAGCACTTTTACCAAAAAGATGGCGGCGCCCAGCAACCAGCGGCCCGGTAAGGCTTGTTCCGCGGCCCAGTACCGGTCCGTGGACCGGCGGTTGGGGACCCCTGATATAGGGTCTCCCATTTGAGCAGGGGGTTAGACTAAAAGACCTCCAAGGTCCTTTCCAACTTTAAAGGTAAGGTAAAGGTTCTCCTCGCACATACATGCTAGTTGTTTCCAGCTCTAGGGGGGCGGTGTGCTCATCTCCGTCACAAAGCCGAAGAGCCAGAGCTGTCCGGAGACGTCTCCGTGGTCATGTGGCCGGCATGACTAAATGCCGAAGGTGCACGGAGCACTGTTACCTTCCCAGCAAAGGGGTCCCTATTTGTCTACTTGCATTTTTACGTGCTTTCGAACTGCAGGTTGGCAGAAGCTGGGACAAGTAACGGGAGGTCACTCCATTACGCAGCACTAGGGATTCAAACTGCCGAACTGCCGACCTTTCTGATCGACAAGCTCAGCATCTTAGCCCCTGAGCCACTGCATCTCTGAACTTTCCAACTTTGCTATTCTGCAAATAGTGAAAACTGATAAACAATGGGAACTTCACATTTAATCACTGCCTGTGATACTCTATACTGAGTTTGGTTATTTTCTTACAGATTTTTCATTACCTAGTTTGGGTATACAATACAAGCAAACGGAGAGAAGAACCAAAGACTGCCCAGATCACGACAAGCTACAAATATTCTCCTTTATTGATACTCCACACTGGTGGCATCTCTACACCACCGAAACCCTCCGTATTTCACTTGAAACATCCCAACGTTCCTTCAAACATATGGAGGATCTTGGTTGCGGCACCTTGAATGTGGAATGCTGATAGCATTTTTGCTACAGAAAATATATTGCCTTTCAACATTGGTTGGAAGGAAGCTTTCAGTTTCGTCACAAATATTAAAGGTGTAGAACCTGGATTTACAAGCATACAAATCACTGGATGAGCCATTTTGAATTCACAACACTACTCCAATGACATCGTGATATGCATGACACATACACACATACACACACACGTACACACACACACACACACACACACACACACACAGGCCTTGTGGGTGCTCATGCACTAAACCATAAGATAGAGCTACTGGCTGAATTTACAAACGGTATGATATTTCTTGCCAAGCTTCCCATAGCTTGTTTTATTGACCAATTTTACAATTGCTACAAACCTGCCTTCCATCGAGGACCTGTATCCTGCACGAGTCAAAAAGAGGGCTGTGAAAATATCTACAGACCCCTCACATCCCGGAGATAAACTGTTTTCAACTCTTTCCCTCAAAACGACGCTATATAGAGCACTGCACACCAGAACAACTAGACACAAGGACAGTTTTTCTTCGAACACCATCACTCTGCTAAACAAATAATTCCCATAACACTGTCAAACTATTTAGTAAGACTGTATTGCTATTCTTCTCATCCTTCCTATTACCTATCTCTTCCCACTTATGACTATAACCATGTTGCTTGTATCTTTACAATTTATATTGTTTTATTTATTTCCTAGTATGGCTTGATTGCTTATTAGTAACCTATGACTATCACTAAGTGTTGTATCTTATGATTCTTGAGCAATGTATTTTATTTTTTTCTTTATGTACACTGAGAGCTTATGTACCCAAGACAAATTTCTTGTGTGTCCAAGCACACTTGGCCAATAAAGAATTCTATTCTATTCTATTCTATTCTATTCTATTCTATTCTATTCTATTCTATTCTATTCTATTCTATTCTATTCTATTCTATTCTATTCTTCATCCCAATATTCTATTCTATTCTATTCTATTCTATTCTATTCTATTCTATTCTATTCTATTCTATTCTATTCTATTCTATTCTATATTCTATTCTGTTCTGTTCCGTTCCATTCTATATTCTATTCTATTCTATTCTATTCTATTCTATTCTATTCTATTCTATTCTATTCTATTCTATTCATAAGTCCAATTTCACTGCTGAAATTTTAGCAATCTCTCCTGCCATTTTCCACGATGTTAATTCTTTGATTTTTAATTTTCTATCGTATTTATTTTGCAATGGTACTCCGAGACCTTCTTATGGGTGGGCAACTTACAAAGAGCTAAATAAATGTCCTTAGATAATTACATCAGACCTATTAAACACTTTACTTAACAGGAAATTCACCCCTCCTCAAGAAAATACCGTCTCTATGTTCAGAAATAGATAGACAGATAAATGGTAGACAGACAGATAGAAAGATATTCTGCAAACATGCAAATTCAGGTTGCAAAGGGCTACAATTTGGCATTTTCTAATGCCACTCAAATCTACGCAGATGCCCTATCAGCTGCTTTTTATTCAATTAGTGACATTTAAATAAAGTCCTCTGCCCTTTTTATCATCCACTTATGAATGGAAATGTTCTCGCAGGATCTCTGCAAATTCACCATCGGCTGAGAAGCAATTATTTGTGGGTGGAGGCTTATCAAGAAAACCCTTTGATTACATGACTTAAAACACGGGGGATTTCCACTGAGAACAATGCCAGCCTACCCAGTGTGAGGTGGGGCAGAGAAAGGGAGAAGGGAGAATTCTGGCTAGTGCAGCTTCAGCAGTGATCCTGGTGAGAAAATGCTTATTTATTTATGTGCACTGATTTAGAAAAACAAAAACAAAACCTCCCAACAAGAAGAAACAAAAAAACAAAAAACAAAAGCTCCCAAACAAGAAATCCAAGAAGAAACCAGCATGGCTGCACAAAGATCTCTCTGGCAAATGGAAAGAAAAAAAGGACAAGTACAAAAAATGGAAAGAAGGACATACAACTAAGGCAGAATATCAGCAGGTAGCCAGAATCTGCAAAGACGAAGTCAGGATAGCAAAGGCTCAGCACGAACAAAGACTTGCAACAAAAGTCAAAGATAATAAAAAAAAGTTTCTTCCAACATATAAATAAAAAGAAAAAAAATCAAGGAAACAATCGGTCCACTAAAGAGAGAAGATGGCAAGGAAGTAACAGGCAACAGAGAGAAAGCAGAACTGCTTAACTCATTCTTTGCATCTGTCTTCATGCAAAAAGAAACTATAGCTCAACCCACCAAAAACATAACTGTAAAAGACAGACCAGAAATAAAAGTTAAAATAAGCAAAAAAATAGTAAGAGAACACTTGTCTGATCTTGATGAAAACAAATCACTGGGGCCTGATGGATCACATCCCAGAGTTTTAAAGGAGCTGGCAGAGGTCATCTCAGAACCACTGCACCATATCTTTCAAAAATCCTGGAGCACCGGGGAAACTACCAGAGGACTGGAAAAGAGCTGATGTGGTTCCCATCTTCAAAAAAGGAAAAAAAAAAAAACAGATCCAGGAAACTATAGACCAATCAGCCTAACATCAATACCCGGGAAGACACTGGAAAAGATAATAAAAAAACAGATCTGCCAACATCTAGAAACAAGTAAAGTAATAACTAGCAGTCAGCACGGGTTTGTTAAAAACAGATCATGCCAAACCAATCTTATTTCATTCTTCAACACAGTGACTAAATTAGTAGACCCGCAAAATACTGTGGACATAATATATTTAGATTTCAGCAAGGCATTTGATAAAGTAGACCACAACCTACTTCTTAGTAAGCTAGAAAAAAGTGGAATAGATAGCACCACCACTATCCCTTTCTGTTGGCAACTCTAAAAAGACCAGAGAAATATTTTACGAGCTGACCTCATAAAAAGTAGTGAGAGGGATGGAGTACTAACAGGGGTGGGATTCTACCGGTTCGGACCAGTTCTATAGAACCGGTTGTTACGATTCTGCACAGTTCGGAGAACCGGCAAATCGCACCAGTGGCCTGAGAGCAGAGTTGAACCTTCTTTAGGACCGAAGCTTCTATTTTTCAGTGGAGACTCAGGCAGCAGATTGCAGAAAGGTAGATCTGCGAGTGACTCTGTGATTCTGCAAGCAACTCAATCTGCCTGCCTTGCTTTGCCTCATTTGGGGTAAAAGTTGCTCTTTCTTTAAATAAAAAATTCAATATTTACATAAATATTTACAATATTTACATACAAGCCATGCCCACCCAGTCACATGACCACCAAGCCATGCCCAGACAGCAAGCCATGCCCACCCAGTCACATGACCACCAAGCCACACCCACAAATTAAGGCACACCCACAGAACCGGTTGTTAAGAAATTTGAATCCCACCCCTGGGTAACTAACCAGGCGGTCACAGTGTCCCAAGGTCATGTGATTTCCTTTTACGACCTTCTGACAAGCAAAGTCAATGGAGAAGCCATACTTGCTTAACAACCGTGTTACTAACTGAAACAGCTGCAGTGATTCACTTAACAATAGTGGCCAGAAAGGTCATAAAATGGGACAAAACTCACTTAACAAATGTCTCATTTAGCCACAGAAATTTTGGGCTCCATTGTGGTCATAAGTCGAGGACTACCTGTGTTCCAGACAGCAGGGACCACAATAGAGAAGTCACATGACCAACACCATCATAGAGAAGTCTGCTCCATTTTAGTGGCCAATTTGAAACAGATGGACCCTCAGATAACTCTATGTCATGAAGGGCTTTGACAGGCAGTCCTCGACTTACAACACTTCATTGAGTGACCATTTTGAAAGTTACAACGGCACTGAAAAAAGACACTTATGACCATTTTTCATACTTACGACCGTTGCAGTATTCCCCCATGGTCATGTGATCAAAATTGAAGTGCTTGGCATCTGACTCATACTGATTATTTTATTGAGTTGTTTATGATTTTATTAATGCTCAAAAAGCACAGAGAGTTGTGTAGCATACAATTCAAAATATGATTATTCTATTAAGAGATAGGAAAATTATATACTGTACAAGGAAGTTTGTGCTTGGAAATTTGGCATGAATCACAAGGTGGCCTTTGGAAAAATCAATAAATAATTGATGATTTCCTCCCCCGATTCAAAATAAATAATAGAAAATTATATAAAAGGGACCTTGCCATCCAATACATGGTTTAATGAAACAAAACGAGATTCTGAATTAATTCTCATCTTCCTATTTACAAATACAATTCACTCCCTGTACAGTCAATGATTTGGAACCTTGTCTGAATCAGCATGAAGGAAATGAAAGTTTGAATGCAAATGGGTTTAAGTGGCATAAAAAGTACCCCAGTGTGGTTTTAATGACTGCACAGAGTCACATAAGGACCGGCGGAGGAATATCTGTCCCTAGTTCCCTTTTTAGAATTATTTGGTTTGAAAGAAAGTAAATTCATCTTAAATTTCCACATTAGATTAACTTTGCCTACAACAAGGCTGAGAAAGAAAAAAATGCTATCAGGACAAAGAAATAAAAAAAAACCTGTTTCAAACAGACTTGGCACCTGTTCCATATTTAGAATTAAAATCTAGCAATTTTTTTCAAGCGTTATTCTTCCTTTTTGATCATTTGAGGTCTTCTACAACTGCAAAAAAGCAACCTGCATTTGTCCAGCCAACAGTCAACGCTGCTTGAAATGTTACTGTAATGCAACACTATTATTTCCTTTTAATGTTTTATTTCAGAACTGCTATTGTTAAAAGCTCTTCCTTGCTAAAGTTCCTCACAAGATGTAATGTTTGAGACAATTGGTTTTAATGAGTAAGATGAATTCCCAACCATTTCGAAAGGAATTTGGTCTAAACATTTCCTGTGAATTCTAGAAACAATCTATTTAGGAAGACAAGTGAATCAATATGGCAATTGCAGTTCTGTACAGTAAATTCTAATCCAATATTGCTCATGTTTGGATGCATCCAATTTTTGATTTTCCTGACATATTCTTCACTTTTGAGCTTTTCAAATAGTGCATCCTTTCCCCCATACATTTTTGGATCTTTTCATTGACTGCAGCACCACTTGGCAGAATGCCATTCATGAGCCACCTGCCCAGAAGTTGGCAATCCTCCAATTTGATTTTTGTCCTTGAACCCAAAAACAAGAAGAACTGTCAAAGATTGTGCCAACTTTGGCAACTTCCAGATGTGTGCAACTAGAAGCACACATTATTGCAGCTAGCAATTCTTATACCTTCCTGTTATTGTTTATTTTCCAGATACATGTTGCATTGGGATCAAGAACATATAGTGATCAATGAAAGGTTAAGTGAATTAGATATGCCTAGCCCAGGGATCCCCAAACTTGGCAACTTTAAGACTTGTGGACTTCAACTCCCAGAATTCTCCAGCCAGTTTCCCTCCCTCCCTTCCTCTCCTTCCTTCCTTCCTTCCTTCCTTCCTTCCTTCCTTCCTTCCTTCCTTTCTTTCTTCCCTCCCACCCTCCCTCCCTCTCTTTTCCTTCCTTCTTCCCTCCTTCCCTTCCTCTCCTCCCTTCCTCCCTTCTACCCTTCTTCTCTCCCTCTTCTTTTTCCCTCCCTCCCTCTCTCCTTCTCTTTCTTTCCCCCCTTCCTCCCCTCTCTCCCTCTCCTTTCCTTCCTTCCTTCGTCCCTCCCTTCTTCCTTCTTCCCTTCTTCCCTCCCTCCCACCCTTCCTCTCTTTCTTTTTTCCTCCCTCCCTCCTTCTGCTTCCCCTCCTTAGTTTCTCCTTAGTTCTAGGCTGGATCTCTCTTTAATGACCTTCCAGCTATTAGTTTTGGTCCTGCCCCTAGGTGCTTTGGAAAGTAAGACAATCCTTCGTGACAGCACCTCCGATATTAGATGACTGATATTATGTCCCCCATCTTTCTCTTATTAGATCATTCTTATTCTCATTAGATTAAACACAGCTGGTTCCCTCAATTGCTCATTATATGACTATCTTCCAGTTGATATTAAAACAGAAAAGGCTGTAATCAAAGGAAACAGGAATAACCTTCCTGGACAAAAATGAACTCCCTACTTATTAATTACTCAAGAGTTGTTGAGAAACAAGAAATTTAGGCCCAAGTCAGGACCCCGGAGAGCTCTCTAAACTCTAAAACAGGGGTCCCCAACCACCGGTCCGTGGACGTGTACCGTCCGCGGAACAGGTCCTACTGGGCGCTGGCTTGCTGGCGCCGCCATCTTTTTGATGAAAAAGTGCTTCCAGTGAGCTTTTCCGGGTAGAAAGCTCACCGGAAGCACGTTTTCATCAAAAAGATGGCGGCTAGCCTCGTGAGCTTTTCCGGTAGAAAGCCATTTCTACCCGGAAAAGCTCACGAGCTGCGCCGCCATCTTTTTGATGAAAAAGTGCTTCCGGTGAGGTCACCGGAAGCACTTTTTCATCAAAAAAAGATGGCGGCGCCCAGCTGATGCCGGTACCGGGCCACGGCGCCCAGCTGATGCCGGTACCGGGCCGCGGCATAAAAAAGGTTGGGGATCACTGCTCTAAAAGGTAAAGGTTCCCCTCGCACATATGTGCTAGTCGTTTCCCGCTCTAGGGGGCGGTGCTCATCTCTGTTTCAAAGCTGAAGAGCCAGCGCTGTCTAAAGACATCTCTGTGATCATGTGGCCTGCATGATGAAAACGCAGTTACCTTCCCACCAAAGTGGTCCCTATTTTTCTACTTGCATTTTTTACATGCTTTCGAACTGCTAGGTTGGCAGAAGCTGGGACAAGTCACGGGAGCTCGCTCCATTATGCGGTGCAAAGGATTCGAACCGCCGAACCACCAACCTTTCTTATCGACAAGCTCAGCATCTCAGCCACTGAGCCACCGGTCTCTACAGCCAACCAAGTAGCTGACTTAACTCTCACTAAGACAACTGTTGGTCTAGTATTTATCCCAGCTCAAGTGAGATCTTAAAGACATGGCAAGGGCAGGTAATCTCCTAAATCTATCTCTGTTACTGTTGACATTACATTTATAGATGTTTTGACTTAGAGCCTTCCATTAGGGCATAAATATGTAGTCAAAAGGTGGCAGAGATTATAGGACAACTACAGGAGGTCTGATAAAAGAGGCCAATCTGAAACGAAAGTGACTGGGGGAGGTTGATGGCTCTCTTTGAATGTAGCTGATCGCTTGTTCTTGCAGAATAGAGAATAACAGATTTGCAAGGGACCTTAGAGGTCTTCTAGTCCAACCCTCTGCTCAAGCAGGAGGCCATATACCATTATGGACAAATAGTATTCCAGGTGTGGTCTCACAGTATAGGCAGTAATACTGTAAGGCAGTATATAGTGGTATTAATACTTGATTTTGATACTATTCTGTTGAAGCAGCCTAGGATTGCATTGCCATTTTTGGCAGCTGCACCACATGGCTGGCTCATACGTAGGGGGTTGTCCACTAAAACTCCTAGATCCCTCTCACAGTTATTGCTATTACACAGGTACCACCTATTCTATACCTGTGCATTTGATCTTTATTGCCTAAGTGTAAAACCTTATTTTTCTTACCACTGAATTGCATTTTGTTGGATAGGGTCCAGTGTTCAAGTCTGTCATGACCCTTCTGGAATCTGGAATCTATCCTCTAAGGTGTTGGCTATTTTCCCTAGTTTTGTGTCATTTGCAAATTTGATAAGTTCTCCTTCTGCAAATTTGACAAGTTCAATCACTGATTGGCCTAAGACAGAACCTTGTGGTACTCCAATGCATTCTTCCCTCCACGTAGATGTAGGTTCCATTGAGGACTGCACATTGAGTGTGGTTTGTCAGGCAGTTATGAATACAACTGGTGCTGATACTGTCCACCCCACATTTTTCTATCTTACCAAGAAGTAAGTTGTGGTCTATCTTGTCAAATGCCTTACTGTATGTAGCCCAAGTATAATATATCCACAGCATTTTACTGATCCACTAATTTAGTCACTTTGTCAAAAATGCAATCAGATTTGTTTGGCATGACCTGTTTTTGAAGTTTTGATAAACTCCATACTCTTTAGAACCTTGACAAATTCCTAACCCTGGAAATATGATATTGCCAAAGCTAGCATTATTATGACCAAGCTAGCATTATTTCAATCAAGATTCTCTTGGGATGCTTGCAAACAGATAGTGCCATTCATAGTAATAATCTTTTCTTACAGATGGATATGAGAACAAATTCCCAAGATTGGTATCTCCTACAATGGATCCCCTGTAAAGACTACTTAGAGGTCTCTTACTTCTGAATAGCTCTACTTTTCCCCCATTCCCCACTAACATTAACTGAGGACAGTTTCTTTTTCTTCCCATTAAGGGTATTAGTACCCTTAGATTAGTTTTCCACTGAGACCATCAAGCATACAGTATATATTTATAATGTAGAGGGGACTCCACTAGGACGCCAAGGGACCAAGTTAAAATCCACCCTCAGTTATGGAGGATGACTTTGAAGTAGACAATCTCTCTCAGTTCAAGCAATCTCACAAGGTTGTTATTGTGGAGAGGAAAAAAATAATAAAAGAAAGGAATGCTGTGTTCTAAGCCTGAGCAATTGGAGGAAAGGCAGAATATTAATTAATCAATCAAATTGGTCCTGAAAATGAGTTTAGGGTGGGTTATAGGAACATTGTCTGCATGACATGTTCTCTGGTAGAATGGTCTTGAGGTGCAAAGGATCAAGGCCATATTTTAAATAGCAGTTCAAAGATTTAATATACACAAGAATCTGGTCAACTAAAGTTCAATACTAAATGGGCGTCAGATAAGGGTCAATGGAATTCAAGATCCAGATGGATCTTGACACACTGGAACCCTGGGCCCTATCTAACAAAATGAAATTCAATGTGGAGAAAAGTAAAGTCCTACACTTAGGCAAGAAAAACCAAAAGTACACATATAGACTGGGTGAAACTAGGCTTAATAGCAGTAACTGTGAGAGGGATCTTGGAATCTTAGTGGACAATCAGCTAAATATGAGCCAGCAGTGTGCAGCGGCACTCAAAAAAGCCAATGCAATCCTAAGTTACATTAACAGAGGGATACAATCAAGATCAAGGGAGGTACTAATACCACTCTATAAAGCCTTGGTAAGACCACACTTAGAATACTGCATCCAGTTTTGGTCACCACACTATAAAAAAGAGGTTGAGACTCTAGAAAGAATGCAGAGAAGAGCAACCAGGATGATGAGGAGACTGGAGGCTAAAATATATGAAGAACGGTTGCAGGAACTGGGCATGGCTAGTCTAGTGAAGAGAAGGACCAGGGGAGACAGGATAGCATCTTCCAATATTTGAGGGGCTGCTCCAAAGAGGAGGAAGGGGTCAAGCTATTTTCCAACATACCCAGAGACCAAAGGAAGAATGGATGAAAACTGAACAAGGAGAGACTCAACCTGGAAATGAGGAGAAAATTTCTCACAGTGTGAACAATCAACCAATGGAACAGCTTGCCCTTGGAAGTTGTGGGAGCGCCATCACTTGAGACTTTCAAGAAGAGACTGACCATTTGTCAGAAATGGTGTAGAGTCTCCTGCTCGGGTGCGAGGTTGGACTAGATGACCTACAAGGTCCTTTCCAACTCTGATTATCTGTTTTCTGTTATTAAGAGGGGCAAGACTTGGACCATTTGTGGCACATAACAATGCTAAGCTGATAATTCACTTAACTTCACCCCCAGCTCCGCTGGCTCCTTTCCTGCAGATGGAAGGTTGCTGAAAGTAATTGCATTAACCTGCCCACAAGCTGTTTGTGTCTTTGAGTTGTTTAATCCTGTGATGGATTATCCCCCATCATCTTCAAGACAGGAGAGCCGGCTTCTGCAATTAAGCCCAAACAGAGTTTAAAAGAATGGCTGTCATGTTTCCTCCCCAGTTTTAACAGCAATATTTGGAGGAGAATTCTTTTATTGTGAGAGAGGTTATTTATACACGGAGACAATTATGGAACATTATTCCTTATGTTAGTTTTGAAGAAAGTGACAGTGATCCCTTTTTTCTCTTTCTTTCTTTCTTTCTTTTTCAAAAAGAGAGATGCTTTAAAATGCATTCTATTCTTCCCAACAAAAAAGTCACCTCCAGCAGAAGACTAATGAGCACAATCTTCTCAGGACTAAATAAAGACAAAATGATTTCTAATGAGGATATTGTTCTAATGCAAACAGCGAGAGAGAAAGAAATGATGGCAGGAAGTCCTTAATTGCACCTAAACAGACAAGAGCGAAATCACACCTTTTAACTGTGTTGATATTCAGAAGCGCAGAGATGCTACAAATATCTTAAATGGCCCTTTTTAGAAGTTTTTCAAATACCTGATGCCCTTGTTGAGATTTAGTGAGTTAAAAGCTTCATTTGACTGCATCTGATTCATAGGATGTGTGTGTGTGTGTGTGTGTGTGTGTGTGTGTGTGTATGTATCTGTATATGTATATGTATATGTATATCTATATGTATATGTATATGTATATCTATATGTATATCTATATGTATATCTATATGTATATGTATATGCAGGTCTTGGCGTGTTCGGGTCTTTTCCCGTGTAAGATTGAGAGCATCTTGGCGATGTTTCAACAAGGTCCCACTCGCCATCTTCAGGCTGGTGCTTTCGGCTTCGTGCTTGTGCGAGCAAAGCGTGATCGGAGCTGCAATACCTCAGCCACACATGTTCTTACAAAAAAGCCAGCCAATCTGCAAACATCAGCTCCATCAACCAATCAAGAACTGACAACACAGCCAACCTCCCCACCAGTTTATATAGGGACATGGCAGCTCCGATCACGCTTTGCTTGCACTGGCACGAAGCCGAAAGCACCAGCCTGAAGATGGCGAGTGGGACCTCGTCGAAACGATGCCAAGATACCAGTATCCATTTTGTGGCATCCAGATCCCACTAGAATGGGTGAAGACAAAATATTTGGGCTGTAGATATTTTGGAAGAAGGGGAATGTGTGGGGATGAGTGGGAAAGTGTAGCTATCTGTTTAACATTTTTAAAGTGAAGAGCAGTGTTTCTCAATTTTAAGAAGTCCGGAATGCTGTCTGGGTAATTTTGGGAGTTGAAGTCCACATAATCTTAAAATTGCTGGTGTGGATTTGGACTCTCTGAATTCCCCACACATACCTTACAAAACGCTTTTGGAGAAAACATATATTTTGCCAAACATATATTTTTGTTTGATCATGATCAACTGAATCATGATGACTTTATTGGAGTCTAGTCATGCATTTATACACATTTTTAGTAATCCTCCAACATTGGTTAATTTTGGTGAGTTGATAGTGTAATAGTAAATAAAATAAAAAATAAATAAATAAATAATAAATAAACAAATAAATAAATAAATAAAAAACAAAACCCTAACCGGTCCTTGAAAAAGTGTTTCTGCGTGAAACTGGTCCCTGGTACAAAAAAGGTTGGGGACCACTGGCCTAAGTGACCACCTGCAAAGAAACCAGCCATCTTAGATACGCCTGCCTGGGACTCATCAGCAAATATTTCTGTTGATGCACGGAGATATCTTTCAGTAAATCAAGAGAAAATGGCCCTAGCATCACACACACAAGCCATCTTAAAAAGGTTGCTAGGGCACTTGACTCAGGACTGGGTCATCCCAGAGCCCTGGTGGTTCTGGGTGAGAATGCAGCATTGTAGGCAAACTCTGCCCACAGTCAGCAGTTCGATCCTGATCGACTCCAGGTTGACTCAGCTTTCCATCCTTCCGAGGTCGATAAAATGAGGACCCAGATTGTTGGGGGCAAGAGGCTGACTCTGTCAACCACTTAGAAAGGTCTGTAAAGTACTGTGAAGCAGTATATAAGTCTAAGTGCTACTGCTATCCCAGAAGCTGGAAGGACCCTGGATCATTTGCGATTCAGGGGAGAAATTTTCAGGGATAGATGAGGTGAATTGTGGTGGTATAAAAAGCAAAATGGCAGCCACAACCTGCAAAGCTTTGGCCTTTGCCAGCTCAACTACTTTTGACACTCCTGCAACGCTTTAATATCAACACTTCTTCATATTTTTATTGTTTAAACCAGTATTTAATGACACCAAACTTCCTGCATAAATTATATTGGATTATTATTCTAGGTATTTAAAAAAACAAGTCTCATGTGACAATCCAAAATGGAAGACCAAATAGCC
This sequence comes from Notechis scutatus, assembly GCF_049901735.1. Taxonomy (NCBI): domain Eukaryota; kingdom Metazoa; phylum Chordata; class Lepidosauria; order Squamata; family Elapidae; genus Notechis; species Notechis scutatus. The sequence continues at coordinate 17,501,057 of NC_142019.1, forward strand.
ATAGGAAGAACAGATTTTAAAAAAAGTATATAAACTAACTCTGCGATGCTGTTTTATTTAAGTGCAATTGAATGAATATTTCAATTTTTAAAAATGCGCCCCATGCAATTTCAGTACCAAGTAAAAGATTGAAAAGTTCTCCTTCAATTGATTGCGAGAGACTTTGCTTCTGACTTTTGTTTTCCAAAGGAAAAGAGAATTTCAGAAAATTCTCCTGAGTATTCCCGGAGTTCTTTAACTAATAATAAGTTGGCCATGGCATCTCTCTGTGTGTATGTGCGTTGGTATGTATGAATGGCCTTTCTTTCATGCCACAGACCTCTCTGTGGCTTCCTTGAACTTTTATTAATCCCAAGGGCCATCATAAGAATTTCAGAAAGATGGAAAGCTGCAGCACATAAAAAAATATTTCCTGCAGAAACTTTCTCTGCTTTAGCAAACTAAGTTGGGTCAAAAAATATCACCCAGAGAAATCAGAAATTCCTCAGCACCTGCAAATAAGGCAAAAAAATTGGAAATCTCTTTTTGCAAAGGGAAGATTTTTGAGAAATTGAAATTAAGGTTTTGGCACCAAGTTAAAACAGATAAAAGATTTGGGTGATATAAATATCTGGAGACACACATAAAAGATGGAATTCTGCATTAGCAAGAGAACAGTAAAATTATCTCAACTCTCAAAAGTATTTCTTATGGGAAATTCTAAGTCTCGAAAGAATTAAAGCATCTTTTTCTAATAGTCCACCTTCTACAGTAGGTGGATGAAAGATGGCTGGGATCCTCAACAGGGATTAACTGCTAAATTTCAGTGCCATTGTAGCTTCAAATGGTCACTAAACGGTTATATGTTGAGGACTACCTAAAATAACTTCTTCTCCGTTGCTGTTGCAAACTTCCTTCGATGAACTCTGGTTCCACCTCTTAATGTGCCTGGTTGCACAAGCCCCTAAGACAATTCCGACAGGTTCCTCCAAGCCAGGAGAAGAGAGGAGGTGGCCAGAATAAATGAGTGCCAGAGGCTTCAAGGCATTTCATTATTTCCATCTTCTTGACTGCACCAGGGTCTCGGCAAGGGAGAGTTTCTGCTACCGAAACTAAATCTAATTATTTCTTAGGAATGTAGGACCTAGAGAAATTACAGTCCCTTCCTCTGGTGCACTCGCGAGAAGAACTCTATGGGGAGGATGACAGATCAATGTGAGGTGGAAATTATTTCCTCTCTATCTGTCTCTTTACTTCCTCTCCCCTTTTCAAATCACTCATTACTACCTTGGTGAAATCAATTCTGGCAAGACATGCTACTTCTGTCCCTAAATGTCCGGCTTCTCTGCTGCCTTCTCAGCAGGATGTGGACTTTTAACAGCTGCTTGCTAAGACGCTGAGCTTGTCGATCAGAAAGGTCGGCAGTTTGGTGGTTTGAATCCCTAGCGCCACCTAACGGAGTGAGCTCCTGTTACTTGTCCCAGGTTCTGCCAACCTAGCAGTTCGAAAGCATGTAAAAAGGCAGGTAGAAAAATAGGGACCTCTTCGGTGGGAAGCTAACAGTGTTCCATGTGCCTTTGGCATTTAGTCATGCCGGCCACGTAACCATGGAGATGTGTGTTAACCAGGGGGCATGGCACAATGGCAACACAGTCAGATAATCAGTAGGAGTCCCTTTATTTGCTCCAACTTTCCCCCCAATGCCCTGGTTACCTTCTGGGCTGGAGAAAAACTCTCCCAGGAACAGCCTTGGGCTGCAGAGAATCAAGTCCGAAACATGGTCAACAAAAACTGTAACTATAAGTCCAATCAAGGAAAAATGAGGTAATTAGTCCGACAGTGCAGGAGCAAGAATTCCAGACATGAAGGAAGGGCCAAAATTCAACACAGTTGGGAGGATGCCAGGAACACAGATAACCAAAGTCAACATTAGATAAACTCATGTTTGTTCCCAGAAGATGCCACACTCAGCATGCATTTCTTTTAAACTGTCTTCCCAGGTGTGGCTAATGAAGGGAATCAGGGCCCTTTCCTCCCCCATAAGCCATGCAACCCACATTGCTCTCTTCTCCATTCCTCCCTGTGTGCCCTAGGATGAAGAGGGGGTGGGCCTGGGTTTTCCTCTGAATTCCCTCTCCCTTATTCTACCTCTCCCCTGCTCTGTCCAGCCGGACATTGCCCTTCCCCAGTTTTCTCCACAGCCAATGGAGCCACACTCCCACTCCCTGTCAGCTGTCTGTCTTCCTCCTCGGAGTCAGACTCTGACAGGGGCATGACAAGACCTCTTCGAACAGTGCTGGCTTTTCGCTTTGTAATGGAGACTAGCACCGCCCCCCTAGAGCCGGAAATGACTAGCACGTATGTGCAACCTTTACCTTTAACTCCTCAGCAGCTGAAGAACAGTGGAGAGAGCTCATGCTGGAAAGGCAAAGAAGTGTGGCCTAGTTTTGCAGGCCATGAAAATTGGTCTAAGCCACAGAACCTGCACTGAAAATCCATCAGAGAATCAATGGAAGTAAAGAGTTTTGCAGGGTCCACGCGGAAGCCTCTTCCCAAATCAATGAACCATTTGCAAGGCACTGGAGGAATAATCTACTTTACTGCCCCCATCCTGGATCTGGTTGGATCTTCTGGAAAAAAAGGCTGCCTGAATACAGCTTAAGGAGCCCATTTTCTGTGGCTCTACCAATTTCTACAAAAGTCCTTGGTTCCATTCAGAAACAATGTTGACTTTCAAGTCTATGAACATTTGGATGGATTCATTTATAACATAGAATAATAGGGTCAGAAGGGATCTTGGAGGTTATCTAGTTCAACCCCTGCTCAAGCAGGAGACCTTATACCATTCTGGACAAATGGCTGTCCAGTCTTTTCTTGAAAACCTCCAGTGATGGAACCCCCACAACCAAAGGTGGGAAGCTGTTCCACTGATTGATGGTTCTCACTGTCAGGGAATTTCTCCTTAGTTCTAGGCTGGATCCCTCTTGAATGATCTTCCATCTATTACTTCTTGTCTTGCCTTCAGGTGCTTTGAAGAATAGGTTGACACCCCCCCCCCCTTTCTCTGTGACAGCACCCCAAGTACTGGAAAATTGTCATCATCCCTTGAAGGAAACAATTCCATTTTTAATATTGATCCTGGTCTTGTCCACATTGGGAAAAGCAACAGGGAGGTTAATCTGAGACCAAGTGAGGCTTCCAGGCTGAAAAAGGCCACGCAACCTTGTTATCTATGAGCCATGGTGGCACAGTGGTTGGAGTGCAGTATTGCAAGCTACTTCTGCTGACTGCCGGATGCCTGCAATTTGGCAGTTCGAATCTCACCAGGCTCAAGGTTGACCCACCCTTCTGAGGTGGGTCAAATGAGGACCCAGATTGTTGGGGGCAAAGAGGCTGACTCTGTAAACTGCTTAGAGAGGGCTGTAAAGCACTGTAAAGCGGTATATAAGGGCTATTGCTATTGCTTTTGCTATCTAGAGTCAGTCCATTTAGTCTCTCTGACTCTGAATTGCCATTTCTGACTTCCCTCAACCTCACCACCACCCCGCCAACCTGTTGGCAACTTCCTTGCCTGTCTAGTCATTCTGGAGTTGTAGTCTCCACCTATTCAACGAAAATCAAATGATCTACTCCAGCTTCTCAGCCTTTGAGGCAAAAAAGGTTTCTGGATTTGGAGATTAGCCTTTGCCAGGAATGCAATCTGCAATTTATCTCTCTCTTCGCATCCGATTCAAGATGGGTGAGAGATCTAATCACTATAGAGCTAACTATAACAGGTTTGAACCTGCGGCTAGTAGATTTCAAGATTAAAGAAATATTAACTTTTGAGAGTTTGAGAGGATTCTGACGGGGCAAACCTTGCCGGAAGGTCAGGGCTGAAATTATTTTATAATAACTTCTGCTGGAGCTTTGGGGGAGAGGAAAGATTGCATTTTTTAAAAAGTGAGCTTATTTTTTTAATTTTTTTTAAAAAAACCAATAAGCTATGTGCCCTTCAAAGACGATCTATAGAACACTTGTGACTATCAAACTTCGATTCAGTGGTAGCCAGGTTGGTTGCTGAAAGTAATTGGGTTATGCCTCAACTAAAGTTCTAGTGGGGATGAGCAGGGGATGGATTAGATGTCCTCTTGGAGCCACCCAACTCTGTGATTCTATGAACATTGACCCAATAATAGTCAAGACCCTTTTCCCCTTCCCGCTGAGATGCCTACACAATAATCCAGAAACACCAATTCCTTCTAATTAGGACTACTTACAACATCTTTCCCAGTGAATGTCTAGTTTTGTTTCTTGCGTGTTACACTCCTGCCTTGGTGCAAAATAGCTTATATCCACCGTAAATCTGCTCTTAAATGATTGCAGAAACTTGTGGGGCGAGGTGCACACCGAGGATGCTGTTTCCATCTATCGCGTGATGGAGAAATGAAATTCAATACGACCATCGAGAGTCCTGGAAGCATTTGGATAACTGGGGCGCAGAGGAGAGGACGGTAATTCTGGTGCACTGGAGCATGCGAGGGCGGCATGAGAAGGTAATTAAAGGTCCAGAAAGCCCATACATCCCACTCACCAATGGGGCCCGCTGAGGGTATCTCTGAGTGATTTACTTTTCCAGCCAAAGTTCCCTAACCAGCTTTGCATTGGGAAGGTGACATTGATTTGGTTGGGCTTTTGAACTGGGCGCAGATGCCTGGGAAAGTGGAAATGCAACAGAATCCATGCGCTTCGGGGGACTTTCTTTCACAGTTGTCAGCCCAACAAGGGTAGACAAGATTAATAAATGAATGTCAGATAGAAATGCAGAATAAAAGAGTTGCCCCAAAAGAGGACCTGACCTGGGATGCTCACATTGCAGCCCTGGTCAAAAGGGCCCAGCAGAGATTAGACTACCCGAGACTTCTCAGAAAACAACAACTGAATGAAAAACTGCTGGTGACCTTCTACCGCTGCACCAGAGAGAGTATCTTAACTTAGTGCACCTGTGTATCAGAGGTGGTATTCAGCAGATTCTGACCGGTTCTGGAGAACCGGTAGTGGAAATTTTGAGTAGTTCGGAGAACCAGCAAATACCACCTCTGATTGGCCCCACCTCCATCTATTCCCTGCCTCCCAAGTCCCAGCTGATTGGCTGGGTCTTCTTTGGTTGCCCCGCCCAGGAGAACGGAGCTGGAAAGCAGGTTATTGGGGTGGGGATGGAATGGGGAATTTGCAGTATCCTTCCCCTGCCACACTATGCCCACAGAACCGGTAATAAAATTTTTTGAATCCCACCACCGCTGTGTTTGGTTTGCCACTTGCACCATGGCTATATAGAGCCTTGCACACCAGAACAACTAGACACAAGGAGATTTTCCCCAAACGCCATCACTCTGCTAAACAAATAATTCCCCCCCACACTGTCCAACTATTTACTAAGTCTGCACTACTATTACTATTAATCTTCTCATCACTCCTTATCACCCATCCCTTCCCACTTGTGACTGTATGACTGTAACTTTGTTGCTTGTATCCTTACGATTTATATTGACTGTTTCCTAGTATGATTTGATTGCTGATTGTACCCTATGACTATTATTAAGTGTTGGACCTTCTGATTCTTGACTCTTGACGTACGTATCTTTTATGTACACTGAGAGTACTTGCACCAAGACTCCTTGTGTGTCCAATCACACTTGGCCAATAAAAAGAATTCTATTCTGTTCTGTTCCATTCCGTTCCCTTCCCTTCCCTTCCACTCCACTCCACTCCACTCCACTCTACTCCATTCCATTCTTAATTCATTCTTAATTCATTCTATTATTCTTCCCTTCCCTTCCCTTCCCTTCCCTTCCCTTCCCTTCCCTTCCACTTCACTCCACTCCACTCCACTCCACTCCACTCCACTCTATTCTAGAAGTTCTGATGAATCTCCCCATGGTAATTATGATCCAGTTCTAATTTCCGGTGGTTGCATCTCATCATTTACTTCTGGTTTTCAGAAAAACCACCCACTCTTGTAGCATCCCTCTGGTCTGGAGAGGTTCTCAGTCATCCAGGTCGTGATTGTCCCAAAGGTGGCAACTTCAGGAAGCAACTGGACTTTCTTGTTTGTTTGTTTTTCTTTTGAAAAAACAAAAAAGTCCAGGGTGTGTGTGTGTGCTGCAACAGTTGTAATGGTTGCGTCACTTTTTTCAGTGCGGTTGTAACTTTGAACAGTCACTAAATAAATGATTGTGAGTCAAGGACCACCTTATTAAATCCACTCCAATGGTGAATACTCTACCAGAATGTAAGGAAAACTTATATTTTCCAGAAGGTGTTGATGGAATATCTTCCAGTATGTAATTAAAAGTCTGTGCTGTGCATATTTACTAGGACTATTAATTTAATAATTGGCTGAGTGTATTTTTTCAGCATTGCTGATTTTGGTGCTATGGATATGGCATTATATGTGCATCCGTTGTATAAATGATATTTATTGCAGATGGTTGGTTATTCTTGTAGCATGGAACTTTTTCTCTTGATCCTTATGTTATACCACGGAAGTTACATATATTGCTAATGAGCACAGTTGGAGTAGGAAGCAAAGAAATGTAATTAATTAATTAATTAATTCTGCAGGATATTTTGTAAGAAAGGAAAAGTGCTTAATTAATCTCCAGTTAATTATTTAGCATTTATGTGATAATGTAGATTTTTCCTCCAATTAAAAACAAACAAATTGGACTGCAATAAAGAGCAGATGAAAATAGAAAGTGAATTAATTCTACGATGGAGAACAATAATGAAAAGAATTCTCCTTTAAATGTAAGATATTCTATCTGTTTTCCCCGCTGTCTTCCATACCTTTTTAAAAACTTCTTTGTGGTACAATCTAAACCCATGCCTGAAGTATTAATACCACTTTATAAAGTCTTAGTAAGACCACACCTAGAATGCTGCACCCAGAGGGTCAACCTGTTTTCCAAAGCACCTGAAGGAAGGACAAGAAACAATGGATGGAAACTCATCAAGGAGAGAAGCAACCTGGAATTAAGGAGAAACTTCTTAAGAAGTTTTAAGAACAGTTAAACAATTAAGAACAGTTTAAGAACAGTTAATCAATGGAATATCTTGACTTTAGAAGTTGTGGGTGCCCCATCAATGGAGGTTTTAAGAAGAGACTGGACAGCCATTTGTCTGAAATGGTATAGGGTCTCCTTTTTGAGCAGGGGGTTGGACTAGAAGACCCCCAAGGTCCCTTCCAGCTCTATGGTGAATTTGAAGCGTCTTTAGAGAAAAAGAAAACTAAATTGAACAAAATCATGACCTGACTCAGCTTATACTCTTCATCAAATACTTCCAGAAATACATTTAATGAGAGGGCACCACTGAAGAAAATAACTTCAGAAATATTGATTGATAACTTCAGAAATATTGACTCCATTTTTAAAAGAAGCAATATCGTTAGGAGGCATCTTTAAAATTTCTCAAAGGCAACATTTTAAAGCAAGACGGGGATATTTAAAACCTTATTAACTCGCTTGAAATGAAGCTAGTGGAAAAATTAAAGCTAATTTCAAATGAGGTTATGTTATATTTAAAGGTTTCAAAGACCCTTGCAAAAGGCAGGATGTGTAAGTATTTCCATTTCAAATGGAAAAAAATATTTCTCTGTTAAGAAAGCTTCAGTGGAAAAAGGTAAACGTTGCCAGTAAAACTATCAACCAACATCTCCAGGCTAATTTCTGCCTTAACCCTTTAAAAAAAGAAAGTCATGTAAAGATATAGGAGTAATCTTTAAAAAGAGATTCTTAAATCCTAAAATATGCAAAAACCCTGGATGCAATTATTAAAAGCATTTTAATGCAAAAACCAACAGACAAAACGTGAACAAAAGTTTGGCAAATATTTAGAATTTTAGAAAATAATGAATATATAAAGAGATAATTTTTCTTTTCTTTTTTATTTGATATCATATTTATAAAATGTTTTCAGGATAGATTTGGTATGTTTATATGATTTGTTATAAAATAAACTAAGTAAATTATAGTTATCTCGCAAAGTATGAATGAATAAAATTATAGTCAAATGATTGTTTAATAGTGACACTAGGGTATATAATTTCTGATTGATAATATGAGTTATTATGTAATGTAACTGTAATTGAGACTACGAAATGGATGCACAAAAATTGGTAAACCAACCGACGCACTGTTTGTATATTTATGAAAGAAAGCTGGATGTTTTTATGTTTTGTTTGTTTTGTTTGTCTTTAAAAACTAATAAAATTGTTTTCAAAAAAAAAAAAAAAAGTTTGGCAAATGAGTGGAGACCAGATACAGGTAATCTTAGGCTAACATTCAGGGACCATTCAAAGTTACAACCATTTTTCACATTTCACGATTTCACGCAGTATCCTTGTAGTCACATGATCGAAATTTGGACCCTTAGCAACTGGCTTGTATTTATGATGGTTGCCGTGTCCCAGAGTCATGTGATCTTCTTTTGCAACCTTCTGACAAGCAAAGTCAATGGAGGAGCCAGATTCACTTAGCAAGTGTGCAACTAACATAACAACCGTATTGATTCACTCATGAGGGGCAAATGACATGGGTTTTGTTGTTTGTTAATGTTCTGACCAAGGCTTCCTGAGACCGCAATTAAGCACATGCTTAGTCCAAACAACTCTTGTTTTATTTCAACGCTGGGAATTATGTGCATTCCCAGCCCGTAATGAGTCCCAAACAGTCCCTCGAGATAAGCACCCACCTTTCTCTCCTTTGAATTGCTGCCAACAAGTAAAGTGCCAAATTAACTGTAAAAATCCAACCGAAGTACAAAGTCCACACAGAGCTTCCAGGTTTAATCCGAACAGAGCAAACGACTTTGCTTCCTGCAAAGGTTTCCTCATCTTTGCCTGACCTTTATACTTTCTGGGAGAGGCAATCACCTCCCAGCCTTACTCCTGAGTCACCCCTTTTGTCTCAGCTGCTCTTGCCTTCTAGCAGCTCTGCGCACACACAAACTGGGAACAGGCTCCCCTTGCTCCTCGGCCTCACTGCTGCCAGATTCTGGAGACTCCGGAGTCAGCATCCCACTCCCAGATGGCGCTGGCCCAATCTCTGCATCGGATGCAGGACCCTCGTCTGAGTCCTCCCCAGACTAGTCCCTGTTCATTCCCACTGTCTGATTCTGCTGCCGTCTCCACAGGCTGCCAGTGAACCACAACAGTTAACTCCCATAGTTACCTTGTATTTTAATTTGATTTATTTTCTCTCTGTTAAAAGGATGTTCAGATTTATTAGCTTTTAACATTCCTAAACTGATAAACAAACTGGAGACTAGCTCCAGATAAGAAAAGTTTGTTAGTACAACTCAGGGTCTGGTTTATCCCTTTTGTGAACTCTAAACAACCTTTCAAGACACTGAGCTTGTCGATCAGAAAGATCAGCAGTTCGGCAGTTCGAATCCCCAGCACTGCATAACGGAGTGAGCTCCCATTCCTTGTCCCAGCTTCTGCCAACCTAGCAGTTTGAAAGCATGTAAAAAAAAGTAAGTAGAAAAATAGGGACCACTTTGGTGGGAAGGGAACAGCATTCCATGCGCCTTTGGCATTTAGTCCTGCTGGCCACATGACCACGGAGACGTCTTCGGACAGCGCTGGCTCTTCGGCTTTGCAACGGAGATGAGCACCGCCCCCTAGAGATGGAAATGACTAGCACGTATGTGCGAGGGGAACCTTTACCTTTAAACAATCTTTCTCCTTACAATTAGGGGAGGTTACTTTCATTCTATTCAATCAACTTTCCTCTTGCATTTTCTTTGCTGTGTTAACAATAAAAAGGAGGGAAATATGGGGCTCGTGGTTCTCTCTCCCTTTTACACAGACAGATCCCACTTTATCCAGGTTAACCTAAAACCTGTTTTTAAACCATCTTCCAATTCAGTTGCTTATTGGGAAGGTAAACTGAGGCAGAACCTAGAGCCAGATTTGGCTTTCACTTAAGAACTCATAAAATGGGACAAAACTCATTTAACGATCGTTCTCTCTTAGCAATGGAAATTTGGGGGCTCAACTGTGGTCGTAGGTTGAGGGTTAGCTGGATATTTTGTCTCCTGTTTTATCAGAGGCCATAAAGGCGCCAAGAATAAAGACCTTTTAAAACTTTCCATTAATATACATTGAAATGCACGGTAAGAATCTTGCTTAACAGCTTGGCAGATGCAGTGAGAAAGCATTTCACTTTAGAACTCCTCATTTCATGAAACATGAAAGGAGTTTCCTGAAGTACGAGACTGTTTGTTTACATTCTGATCTTACACAACAGTCACAGCTTTTGAATCATCTGATTGTTTGGGTAGCCAGCCAAGATGCAAATGCTGATTTATATCATTGCACAATATATTTACTTAGTACTGGGGAAAAAGAGATGATCTCTGTGTGTTTTGCTTTGGAATGGAAAACCCTGGAAGGCAATTTATACATTGACTTAACCGATTCTCCCACAATTACGCGGGGCATAAACTATCAACATTTCCATATTTACATTCCAGGAAAATCTGTTTTGGAACCAGGCAGTTATGTGTATTGAAGTAAAAAATAGATTAATTATACACTCAGTAATGAACTGAGTTTAGCTCTCTTTCGTTCTAGGGACTGAAGTGGGTTTAAGCCATGAATCCTGATGGGCTCAAATCAGGAGATTTCATTTTCAGTAGCTTTATGATAGGTTAGCTAGAATGAATTCTGGTTAGTGCCTTCTCCCTTGAGGGAGAATAAACAGGTTGGGAAGTGAGGGCCACACACGATGGATTTTGTAATACTTGAAACATGATTTTTGTAGTACTGTTGCACTGGCTAACTAATGTGGGTTTTCTTGCATTTTTTTTATTTGCTTTTTCAGTTGTATTGCTAATAATTTGCCATAACCTTCTTACCGATACCTGTTTTGATGTTTTACTTTGCAAATGTTTCTTTTACTTTTACTCAGAATACAACGCTCTTTTCTATGGCTTTGCTCACATATTATTGGATGCTGTAATTCTTGTGAGGTAACTGAACAGATGACTATTTCTAACCCAATCAACTTTTGCTTTGAAATTCTTTGTTGTGCTAAACTATAAAAGTAAATATAATCCATTTCTCCAGGTTTCCCCTTTTCACTTCATAGGGAGACTCCAGTTTATCTGTAATAAGTTGCTTTTAAATGATCTTCTGACTCGGTTACTTATTGGAAAAGGTAAACCGAGGCAGAACCTGGGGCCAGATTTGGCCAACAAATGAGAATAAAATTGAAGTATTATAAAAAGGTGAGATGTATCTATCAGTGGTGGTATTCAGCCGGTTTACACCGGATTGGGCGAACCGGTAGCAAGAATTTGGCATGGGTCGCTGAATCGGTAGTAAGTTCTGGCTAGCCATGCCCCCCCACCCAGTCGCTTGGAGGGGTGCTGTGCGCCCCTCCCATGCTCTGTTCCTTTTCTTCCAGAGCCCCAGAGGAGCCTTAGGGGAGCAACCCCCCCCCCCGAGGCTTCTCTGAGGCTAGGAAGCTCCCCAAAATGGGTGGGGGCTGCAAAAAAGCCATGCCCACCCAGTCACATGGCCACACCCATCAAGCCATGCCCACAGAACCGGTAGTAAAAGTTTTTGAAGTCCACCACTGGTATCTATCCCTTCTTTTGAAGACCTTGATAGACTTTTAGAAATGCCAGCCTCTTCAAAAGAATATTGTTTCTTTCTTTTTAGTACTTCCAAAACTGCTCTTGTGGAGTGTTCAGTATTGCATGGTAATTCCAGGAAATGCAGAAAAAACTAAATCACTGCTCTTGAAACCATGTCACTGCTCTTGTGGTGTGGCTTGATGGCATGGTCATTCCAGGAAGTGAAGAAAAATGCACTTCTCTTGTGGAGCGTTCAGTGTTGCACAGTAAGTCCAGGAAGGGCATAAAACTAACTCTTTGCTCCTCCAAGTACTTAGCTTTGCAACAGATACACTACGAAGCACTTTTAATGTGTCTAAAAAAGTAACATGACACCCTTGAGCTGCCTTGAAAAGCTCGTCTATGAAAACATGCCCAATGAAACCTCCAATTTGGCTAAATTTATAACAGATTTTTAAAAAATTGACTCAAATGAATCATATTTCTAAGAGCAGACTGTAAAATGAGTGTGTGTTAAACTTGCTCCTCTAACACACACTCAGTAGATCTGCAAGCAGGCATTTAAACTCACTGCTTCTCAGAGCTACTTTATTGGTGCATGAACATTTCTTAATTCCTCTTTCCCAACTGCTGAGCAAACTGCAATTTCTCTCCATGATGGCGAGGAGTCCCATCAAGCTTAATCAACATTGGATTATTCACCGAGGAACACACGAAATGGTCCCACCGAAACACTTTGCCTTCTTTCACAAAGTGCACTCTAAAATAATGCAGTGGTGTGGTTTTGGCTATATTGTGCAAATCCAGACACTGTGGTTGGTAAACCAAGATTTATGGTTCAGTGTGGAGTGGGAAGCCAACCCAGGGGGATTATTCAGTTAATCACCTGTTGTAAACGCAAAGCTTTGTGGCCAAAGGTCCTTCAACAGTCATTTTGAGCAAGGCTCTGGGCCACATGTAGATTATATTAATACAGAATAACATAGGTGGGGAGGGATCTTGGAGGTCTACTAGTCCAGCCCCTGCTCAAGGCAGAAGACCTTATACATTCCCAGTCAAATGGTTGTCTAATAATCTATTCTTGAAAACCTCAAGTGATAGAGCGCCCACAGCTTCTGAAGGCAAAATCAACACACCTCACCATCAGGAAATCTCCCTCCAAGTTCCAGGCTGGATCCCTCCCCAATGACCCTCCACCTGTCTTGCCTTCAGGTGCCCCTGAGAACAAGCTGATCCCCTCCTTTTCTTGCTGGAAAACTGGAATTATTTTTAGATAAAGAAAAGAAGTCAAGAAACTGGGAACAGCCTTGGAGTAAGGTTGACCCCATACAGCTTGCCAGGCACCTGAGCAGTGTCTCAATTAAGGTAAAGGTTCCCCTCACACATCCGTGCTAGTCATTTTCCGGCTCTAGGGGGCGGTGCTCATCTCCGTTACAAAGCCGAAGAGCCAGCGCTGTGTGAAGACGTCTCCCTGGTCATGTGGCCGGCATGACTCAACGCCGAAGGTGCACGGAATGCTGTTACCTTCCCAGCAAAGGGGTCCCTATTTTTCTACTTGCATTTTTACGTGCTTTCGAACTGCAGGTTGGCAGAAGCTGGGACAAGTAATGGGAGCTCACTCCGTTATGTGGCGCTAGGGATTCAAACCACCGAACTGCTGACCTTTCTGATCGACAAGCTCATGTCTTAGCCACTGAGCCACCACGTCCCTATAGTGTCTAAATTACTGAGACAGTAAAAAACAAACAACTATTTTAAGGCAGTTCTAATGTTCTAATTCCTCTGCATAAAATACAGAACTGGATGCTTAGAGCTTAGCCTTAATTTCTCTTTCATGTCAGGTTCTGGAAATCAATCTCTGTCTCTATCGCTCTCTCTATCTCTAATATCTCTATATACTGGTGCCTTTAAGTCAGTATTGTCCTGGCAACTGCCTAAATTATAGTTGGTGGTCCTTGACTTACCGCCACAACTGAATTCAAAACTTCTTGTGATGACCCAGGGTGGGATACAAAAGCAACAAAGTCACAAAAACAGGTGAAGTTCCTTTAATACCTTCAACTTGGCTTCAAAGGTCCAAATATCATTGACTGGAGACAAAAAAACTCCCCCACAAACAGCTGCTAAAAGGAGGAAATGCCGTTCAAACTATTAATTATAAATAAAAAAAACAACACAAACCACACTGAAGCAATTAATGAGACAAGGCAGGATAAGGGCTTGAAGATGTCCACAGATATCGAAATACACACACTGGGAAGGATGCCAGAACTCATATAAAAACTGAAAGACTAGAATTATTTCACACTTTGCTTCCAGCACTGGGCCATGTGCAGTTTGTCCTTTTAAACAGTCCTCACAGCTGCAGCCCATGAAGGGGATCAGGGCCCCTTCCTCCCATGTAGACCACACCATTCACATTTCTCCCTTATCCTTTCCTCCGTGCGTGCCCTAGGATGAAGAGGGGGTGGGCCTGGGTCTTCCTCTGACCACCCAGCCGGCCTCTGCCCTTCCCCAGCTTCCTCCACACCCTCCAGAGCCACGCTCCCACTCCCTGTTGGCTGTTCCTCATCTTCCTTGGAGTCAGTCTCCAACAGGGGCATGACACTTCTGTTGCCAAGCAAGAGAGCTGTTGAGAGTTCTGCTCCGTATTATGACCTTTCTGGCCACCATTGTAAAGTGAATCACTGCACTTGTTGAGTTAGTAACTCTATTGTAAAATGAATGTGGTTTCCCCATTTGACTTTGCTTATTAGAAGAACATCAAAGGGGATCATGTGATCCCGGAATACTGCAGCCATCATAAATACGAGCCAGTTGCCAATCATCCTAATTTTGATCACGTGACCATGGGGATGTTGCATAAGTGTGAAAAATGGGCATAAATCACTTTTTTTCAGTGGCGTTGTAACTTTGAATAGTCACTAAATGACCACATGTAGTCCCTGCTCGTGTTGTGTTAATAAAATGCACCCTCCCACGTACATAAACGGCATTCACTACCACACCTGCGCGATGCCCCCCCCCCCCATATATGTGTGAACTGCCGAAATTTCTCCTGCAAGACAACTATCCCGGCAAGATGGGCTGGGGCTGAGTAGCAACAAGGGGAAGAATTAGTCGAGAACCAGTAAAGCAAATTGTTGATATCCACTGACCGTATCCTAAAGATAGGCTAGCCAGCAGGCTGACCTACCAGAAAGGGATAAATAACAAGAAGGTCACTCAGGCAGCTCTGTCAAAAAACAAAAATTTTCTAATCTCCTGCTGGGTTTTGCATTTGTCTGCTTTCTTCTTTGCTTTGTCTTTGAAATCGAGTAGGCCAAGCCTATAGAAACGGCGGCTCTGCCTTTGCTCAGGGCTGCTCAGCGGGCTGCCAAAGCTTTGCACTGCAGGCTGTGGATGTTTGCATGCTTAATAACTCCGTGTTGCATCTTCAAAGTGTCGGGGTTGCTTTTGCTGAGCCATCTTTTGGCAACAACCGTGCGAGGACCCAAAGGGTTTCAGAGAGCGGAGATCTGTGGACAGAATCCTGGAGATAACTTGACGAAGATATGCAGGAGCTCTTACGAGAAAATAAATGCCAGCTCAGTCCGGGAAACGGTGAAGTGTGTGTGTGTGGGGGGAGGGGAAGGCTCAGAATAACTGACCTTGGATTTCTTTAGGTTAGAAGCAAAGGCAGAAGGAAATTCTGATGGATTTTTAGACTTCTTTTATTATGCCCCTAGGACAAGGGCTCTCCAAACTTGGCAACTTTAAGACTTTGTGGACTTCTGTTGGAAGTTATAACCCAGCCCCCTCCTAGGAAAATGAAATATTTTACGATATACTTAAAAAGGCAGAATATTTCCCCTAAAAAGAATAGACGAAATTCAGAGAGGCAGAAGCTCAGCCCGTTGCCTTCACCAAAATGGTAGAAGCAGCATTGTGCCATTGCGATATAAGACATACCCCTTGTCTTTGTCCGAGTGCTGTCATGACACCTGCACAGAAAAAAAGGCTGGAGCTGGCGTCACCATAGCACACTGATGCTTTTAGGGGTACGCCTTCTCTCCAGCCTCTGCCCAGGAGCCTTTGGTGAAACCGATGCCTTATACCCGTGATGGCAAACCTGTGGCACGCATGCCAGAAGTGACACACAGAGCCCTCTCTATGGGACGTGCACCAGCCAGCTGGTCTCCAAAAACAAGCCACTTTCTGGGCCATTTTTTCTGGGGCATTTTGGGGCCTTTTTCGGGCTGTTTTGGCCTGAAAAATGGCCTGAAAATGGTCCAAAACACGGCCTGAAAATGTACCAAAAATGACCTGAAAAATGCCCCCCAAACAGACCATTTTGGGGGCATTTTCAGGCCAAAAACAGCTCAAAAATGGGCTGAAAATGGACCCAAACTGCCAAAAAGCAGGTATGCGCACACCGGCCAGTTGGTCTTCAGTTTTCCAGTGCTCTGGCACCCCCACATGCATGGGCATGCGTGCATGTTCTGATTTGGGCACTCATTGCTGGAAAGGTTCAACCATCACTGCCTTATATCAGCAGCTCCCAACCTTTTGGGCACCAAGGACCAGTCCCATGATAAAGGAAATTTCCACAGACCAAGAGGGCATGGTTTCACATGCTACCTGGATCCCGTGCATGCACAGCTGAAGCTTCTCTCACTTGCACAGCCCGGTGTCAACCCTGACGGAAGCCATTTTGTAGCTTCAGTGTTGCCACACTGGAGCTGGGGAATAGGGAGGAGGGAATAGAGGTAGCTGGGGGTTTTGTAGCCAAAACAAAATACTTTCTCCTGAGAACCAAGGATATTATCACACCTGGTCTGAGAGAGGAGGAGTGATGTTACCAGGCAACCAGACTGCAACTTGATTGGACCATGTGACTGAGTGTTTTGGGAAAGGGATAAACTTTTACTTTTAATTAGATGAAAACCGTGGGAACCTTCAGAGTCAGTTTTCACCAGAACTGTGCCAATATGATACAGTGGAACCTCGGGTCGCAAATGTTTCTGTTCGTGACCAAATTGGGTTCTGACCAAAAATCCATCCAATTTTTTAATCGGGTCAGGATTCAAAAATCGGATCGCGAACAAACCCTGGTGCAGCAGATTCCCTTTCCATGCCGATTCCCCCTTCCGCGCATGTGCACTTCTTGCAAATTTTTGTCCATGCGTGCGCAGTTGGTTGTCCTTCCGGTCATGACCAAATTGGGTTGCAATCGTAGTCCTGGAATGGATTACGGTCACAACCCGAGGTTCCATTGTTATCCAATAAAATTATTCTTTGAGGAATTGACCTGCCTCAGAGTTTAGTTTGCTATGGGTATATGACTTGGAACCCTGGTTTTTAACAGGCCACAGACCAGTACCATCCATGGCCTGAGGGTTGGGAACCCCTGAATTCAGAGTTGGTATTCAGCCAGTTCTGACTGGTTTTGGAGAACTGGTAGCGGAAATTTGGAGTAGTTCGGAGAATCAGCAAATCTCACCTCTGACTGGCCCCGCCAACCCCATCTATTCTCTGCCTCCCAAGTCCCAGCTGATCGGCTGGGTCTTCTTTGGTTGCCCTGCACAGGAGAATGGAGCTGGTAAGCAGGTTAGTGGGGTGGGAGGGGATGTGATTTTGCAGTAACCTTCTCCTGAGATGCCCACCAAGCCATGCCCACCAAGCCACACCAACCCATCAAGCCACGCCATGTCCACCAAGCCATGCCCACAGAACCGGGAGTAAAAATTTTTCAATCCCACCACTGCCTGACTTATACTACCTACAGAACCTTACACAAAATCTTACGTATTTAATATTACATGTGTTGACAGCGGCGAGAATTGTAATTGCACAATATTAGAAGAATGAGGATACTCCTACACACAAGAATACAACCAAAAAGATACTAGACTGTGCAGAGATAGATAGATTGACACTAAAATAAAGGATAAGGAAGAAAGAATACATGGAATTTGTTTTATCGGTGGTTAGGTAATAGAAGTAGAAGTTAAAAGATAAAAGATTAATACTATGTACAAGTAAATTATGAAAGATTATTATATATAAGTAAACAATATACTATTATTATTACTATTATTATTAGCATTAGTATTATTATGAATATTGGTGTCATGCCCCTATCGGAGCCTGAATCCAAGGAGGAAGCCAAACAGCTGACTGGGAGTGGGAGTGTGGCTCCGTTGGCTGTGGAGGAAACTGGGGAAGGGCAAAGTCTGGCTGGGCAGAGCAAGGAAGAAGTAGAACAAGGGAGTTATGAGGAAGACCCAGGCCCACCCCCTCTTCATCCTAGGGACAAATGGAGAAGAGAGCAACATAGGTTACGTGACTTGTGGGGGAGGAAAGGGCCCTGATTCCCTTCATTAGCCACAGCTGTGAAGACCATTGATAAGAAAGGCAGACTGTGTGCAGCAGCTGCTGGGAACAAATGTGAGTTTATCTTGTGTGTACTTTGGTTATCTGTGTTCCTGGCATCCTCCCAACCGTGTTCTTCACATCTGGAATTCCTTCTCTTTCCCTGCTGAACTAATTACCTCATTTTGCCTTGATTGGACTTACAGTTACAGTTTTTGTTGACCACGTTTTGGACTTGATTCTCTGCAGCCAAAGGCTGTTCTTGGGAGAGTTTTTCTTCAGCCCAAAAGGTAACCAGGACATTGGGGGCAAAGTCGGAGCTAATAAAGGGACTCCTACTGATTATCTGACTGTGTTGCCTTTGTGCCACACCCCTTTGGGTCATCACAGTTGGACTGTATAAGCAAAATGACCCAGACAATGCAATGTTCATTAAGCATTCATATTGATAAAAAATTTTTTTTTGCACAAATTCTTCAGCAAAACCAACTCTAACAATTTCACATTAATTCAGTGAAACTCAATGCCGGCTATAGCCAATGTCTACAGCAGGGGTGTCCAACCTTGGCAACTTTAAGACTTGTGGACTTCAACTCCCAGAATTCCTCAGCCAGCAAAGCTGGCTGAGGAATTCTGGGAGTTGAAGTCCACAAGTCTTAAAGTTGCCAAGGTTGGACACCCCTGGTCTACAGCATCTGAGAAGAAGAAGTCCGCATTAGTAAAACAATAGCTCCATCCTGTAATTCATTTCTTCCACAAAGCGTTTCCATTCACTCAGGTACACTCTGCTCAGAAACCTAGTTAAAATAATCCCCCGCTGATTGTCAAAGCCGCTGCTTCGCTCAAAATTCAAAGAGGGCTCCCCAGAGTCACGGAAAGCAGAAAGTTCTCCTCTTATCTCCTCTTATTAATAATGTGGCCGCAATGGAGGAGAAGGCTGTTTTGGCGTTTGAGTGACAGCACATATCTCGCTTTGGGCCAGTCCCCGTTCAGCACTCAAAGCCAGCCGTATCTTTATTTTATTTATTTATTTATTTGATTTGCCAATTGTTTACAAGATAATAAGTATAAGTGTATACATAGTTGTGAATACATGAAATGGGTACATATAAGAAAAATAAAAGAAGAATAAGAGAAACAATAGGACAGGGATGGTAGACACGTTGGTGCGCTTATGCACGCCCCCTACAGACCTCTTAGGAAAGGGGTGAGGTCAATAGTAGACAGTCTAAGGTTAAAGTTTTTGGGGTTTGGGGAAGAAACTACAGAGTCGGGTAGAGTATTCCAGACATTGACCACTCTATTGCTGAAGTCGTATTTCCTGCAATCAAGTTTGGTGCGGTTTACTTTGAGTTTGTATCTGTTGTGTGCTCTTGTGTTGTTATGGTTAAAGCTGAAGTATTCATTGACAGGTAGGACATTGCAATGTATGATTTTATATACCATGCTTAAATCAGACCGAAGACGGCGTAATTCAAGGTTTTCTAGTTCTAGAATTTCAAGTCTGGTGGCATAAGGTATTCTACAACGAGTAGAGGAGTGGAGAACTCTTCTTGTGAAATATTTCTGGACTTTCTCAATTGTGCTAATATTAGATACGTAATGTGGGTTCCAGACTGATGAACTGTATTCGAGTATTGGTCTAGCAAATGTTTTGTATGCTCTTGTGACAGACGAGCATCTCCCCTCATCCAATCACGGAGCATCTTTTTCAACTTCACAGCCATGATTGAAGCTCCGTCTGGGTAGGTTAGAGGAAAAGCTACTGGACAAAGGGCTGAAGAAGTTCAGCTAGACTTTTTTTCACCACACCTCCCCGCGGATATCCCTGAAGCCACACATTGGCTTGATTTACACAAGCCATATCATGCTTAAAGTGGTGGTATTCAAATTTTTTTTTTTACCACCAGTTCTGTGGGCTTGGCTTGGTGGGCATGACTTAGTGGGTGTGGCAGGGGAAGGATACTGCAAAATCCCCCTTCCCTCCCCACCCCACTAACCTGCTTTCCAGCTCCGTTCTCCTGTTCAGGGCAACAAAAGAAAACCCAGCCGATCAGCTGGGACTCAATGGGAGGCGGAGAATAGAAGGGGGCGGGGCTAGTCAGAGGTGATACTTGCCAGTTCTCCGAACTACTCCAAATTTCTGCTACGGGTTCTCCAGAACTGGTCAGAACCTGCTGAATACCACCTCTGGTCCAAACCAATGCACCATAAACTTACTATCCTTAATTCAGTTTAACTGGAATTTGGAGGGTTTTTTTAATGTGTGCTTCACTGGGTTGCTCAATGCAACCATCTGTTACCCGATTGTCCGACATCTTTTCCAACCCTCCAAATTGGGTTTACTCAGTCCTTACATCAAGGGTGTCCAATTCAAGGCCTGCAATGTGGTTGGATCCAGCCCATGGGGTCGTCCTGGTCTACCCAATGCAAAGAGGAAAGATCGGGCCAGTGTAGCTTCGGCTCGATCTACCCAATGCGAAGAGGAAACATGCCAGCAGTTTGGGGAATGGCGTCAAGATGGCCACACCCACTCAATTGGCCACACCCACTCAGCTGGCCACACCCACCCAGTCGGCCATGCGCACCCGCCCCCCCTGAAGTCAGCTACAACCCTGATGCGGCCCTCAATGAAAATGAGTTTGACACTCCTGGCTTACATGAAGCATGTTTATTTATTTATTTTATTTGTCATGCAAGAATTAGATAACAGGTATAAGTATAAACGTGATTATGAATATATGAAATGGGTACGAATAAAAAGGAACATTAGGACAGGGACGGTAGGCATGTTGGTGCGGTTAAAAACTCAACTAGCTTAAGTTTTTAAATTAAAAATTAATTTTAATTAAATAAAAAAATAATTTTTTATTTAATTAAAATAAAATAATTAAATGAAAAATTAAATAAAAAATTCAAAAAATTAAATTAGTTTTGGTATTGTGTAAACTAGCTACCAATCCTCGCCTCTGCCCACAGATCAGAGCTGGTCTTCAGCCGGTTCTGACCAGTTCTGGAGAACCGGTAGCAGAAATTTTGAGTAGTTTTGAAGAACTGGGAAATCCCACCTCTGACTGGCCCGCCAACCCCATCTCTTCTCTGCCTCCCATTGAGTCCCAGCTGATTGGCTGGGTCTTTTTTGGTTGCCCTACACAGGAGAACGGAGCTGGAAAGCAGGTTAGTGGGGTGGGGAGGGAAGGGGGATTTTGCAGTATCCTTCCCCTGCCACGCCCCCCCAAGCCACGCCCACCAAACAACACCATGCCCACCAAGCCACGCCTACAGAAATGGTAGTAAAAAAAAATTTGAATCCCACCACTGCCACAGATGTGATTACAATCTCTTGTGACTTGGCTCAACAATAGGGAGGGATGTGGTGGACTTCACTGAAAAGCCGAACATGGAAATAGCGTATGAGACACAAGCCCACAACTCTCCTTCAGGCCTTCTTTCTTTCTTTTTATTCCCTGCTCACTTCATTCATATTATTTCCCCTCCGAGGGCTTTTTTTTAAAAATGAACAACATCTTGAGAACCTGCTTTTCAAACCGTGCAGTTATTTCTCTTTATCTGCGGAGCAGAACTGACATCAATGGAAGTCCCACGTGTGAAAATGAACATACAGAATAACTTTTTTTAAGATCAGATTTTCATTAGCCACTTCGATCAGAGAAGACCCAAATTGTCCTCATCCCACAAGCATGGGCCTCCACACTCCAGGACTTTTTTTGATCTTTTCTAGGCCATGTCTAATTAGTTTTGAAATTCGGGACCATTTCAAATGCCTTCCACTTTTTCCCTCCGAGAAATCCATGCCTCAAAATTTATGAGGCTCTAATTGATAAAATGGACAGGAGGACCTAGCCCTCAAGTTCAAACAGCAAATACTAAAATCAAACATCCAACTCTGATTTTTTTTTAATCCACGTGATTAGCAACCACAAACCAGAAAAGTTCTTTGATTGTAAAACTTTGCAAACAGGGAAAGCTAAATGAGAAACCATTTGCATCTGCCTTTTAAGTTATTTGATTTATCCCCCCTCCTCCCAAAAAAACAAACCCCCACACACAGGTGGGCGAATTTTAGAATCAAAGTAAATATTTGTTGAACAATATCATGAGCTGCTCGTGCTGCACCACTGCAGAGGGAAGGAAATAGGAAATGTAAGCTTGAATACTTCTCCATGCTGAGGAAACAAAGTTTGTTTGTAAAAATAGAATAGAATAGAATATTGGCCAAGTGTGATTGGGCACACAAGGAATTTGTCTTGGTGCAAATGCTCTCAGGGTACATAAAAGAAAAGATACATTCGTCAAGAGTCAAGAATCATCAGGTACAACACTTAATAATAGTCATAGAGTACAATAAGCAATCAAATCATACTAGGAAACAGTCAATATAAATCATTAGGATACAAGCGACAAAGTTACAGTCATCCAGTCACAAATGGGAGGGGATGGGCGATAAGGAGTGATGAGAAGGTTAATAGGAATAGTAATGCAAACTTTGTAAACATTGTTGAGGGAATGAGTTGTTTAGCAGAGTGATGGCGTTGGGGGAAAAACTGTCCTTGTGTCTAGTTGTTCTGATGTGCAATGCTCTATAGCATTCCTTGTGTGTCCAATCACACTTGGCCAATAAAAGAATTCTATTTCTATTTTCTATTTCCTAATTTAAAGCAAAGGATGAAGAAATGGCAGCATCTAACTGAGCTCCAAAGTGAAACATTTGATTGCATGCCATGTTACCTGTCCAGCCAGCAAGGCAGCAGCAATAGCCAGTCAAAGGATCACAGCCATCGGCGTGGTCACAATCACAACGTTCGCTGCAGTTCAGGCCGTACGTCCCATCCTTCCATTAACCAACGAAAAAAAGAAGAAGAAGAAGAAAAAGAAGAACAAATGAGGATAGGTGGATGCAGGAATCTACCGAGACAAAGTTATTCCAACTATACAACATATAAAGATAAAGGTAAAGGTTCCCCTCGCACATCCATGCTAATTGTTTCTGGCTCTAGAGGGCGGTGCTAATCTCTGTTACAAAGCCGAAGAGCCAGCGCTGTCTGAAGACGTCTCCGTGGTCATGTGGCCGGCATGACTAAATGCAGAAGGTGCACGGGACGCTGTTCCCTTCCCACCAAAGGGGTCCCTATTTTCCTACTTGCATCTTTTCTACGTGCTTTTGAACTGCTAGGTTGGCAGAAGCTGGGACAAGTAACTGGAGCTCACTCTGTTACGTGGCGCTAGGGATTCGAACCACCGAACTGCCGACCTTTCTGATCGAAAAGCTCAGCATCTTAGTCACTGAGCCACAGCGTCTCAGATATACAACATATACAGGTACTCTAACACAGGGATCCCCAACCGCCGGTCCGCGGACCGGTACCGGTCCGCGGAACAAGTCTTACCGGGCCGCAGGTTGCTGGGCGCCGCCATCTTTTTTGGTAAAAAAGTGCTTCTGGTGAGCTTTTCCGGGTAGAAAGCTCACCGGAAGCACTTTTTCATCAAAAAAAGATGGCGGCGCTAGCGCTTCCGGTGAGCTTTTCCGGGTAGAAAGCCATTTCTACCCGAAAAAGCTCACCGGAAGCGCTGGCGCCATCTTTTTTGACGAAAAAGTGCTTCCGGTGAGGTCACCGGAAGCACTTTTTCGTCAAAAAAAGATGGCGGCGCCCAGTTGATGCCGGTACCGGGCCGCGGCGCCCAGCTGATGCCGGTACCGGGCCGCGGCGTCAAAAAGGTTGGGGATCACTGCTCTAACAGATTAACAGAGTTGGAAAGGATCTTGAAGGTCATTAGTCCACCCCCCCCACCCAAGCAGGAAACCCTACATCATTTCTGACAAATGGCAGTCCAATCTCGTACATTCCTCCACTTATTCCTCAACTTACAACCATAATTGAGTCCAAAATTTATGTTGCTAAGTGAGAAATTTGTTCAGTGAGTTTGTCCCATTTTATGACATCTCTTGCCACATTTGTTAAGTGGATCACTGCAGTTGTTCAACTGTAACAGCATTGTTAAGTGAATCTTTTATGTCAGAATGTCACAAAAGGGGATGACATGACCCCAGGACTCTGCAAACCGTCATAAATGTGAGTCAATTGCCAAGCATCTGAATGTAAATCCCGTGACCATGGGGATGCTGCAATGGTCACAAGTGTGAAAAAATGGTCATCAGTCACTTTTTTGCAGTATACTGTCAAAACTTTGAATGGTCACTAAGTGAACTATTGCAATTTGAGGACTACCTGCAATTACAGTTGCAGATTTAAACGTACATGTTTAAATCAGGTGTAATGTTTCTGCCTGAATCCCAGAAAATCTTGATGGCTGGTTTCTTTGCTTAATCTGTCTGGAGCTAATTGGCACAATTCTGTCGTACAAGAAGTGGTGGTTGTTACCAGTTTAGCTAACTTGGAACCAAAAAAAGACCCAAAACAAATTAAGATCTTAATTTAATTAAGATCTTAATTAAGACTCTGCCAGCTGGCTTGGGGTCCCAACGGGGGAGTTTCACACGGGGGGGGGGGTTGTTGATGGACCAATGGCAGATCCCTCCTCCCCCCCTCTGGCTCATCCTACTCCTCCCCTCCCTATCTTTTAGTCAGAAACTGCATTTTGCATTTTTATTACAGTTGGATATATGTGTCTCTATTGTTTAATTGCTTTTAGTGATTGTAAGCTGCCCACAGTCACTGCTGCGAGATGGGCGACAAACAAATTTAATAAATAAGCACATACATACATACAGGCATGCATGCATATCTAATCGGTCAAAGCCACCTGTGATAATAGCTCCCTGGAGTCTACACATTAGTGTTCCAATATTTCAGGGGCTGCCACAGAGAAGAGGGAGTCAGACTACTTTCCAAAGCACCAGAAGGCAAGACAAGAACAAAATGGATGGAAACTAAACTCAGGAGAAAAGCAATCTAGAACCAAGGAAGAATTTCCTGACAGTTAGAACAATAAAATAGTGGTACAGCTTGCTCCAGAAGTTGTGGGTGGTCCAGCATTGAAGGTTTTTAAGAAGACAACTTTTATCTGAAATGGTAAAGGGTCTCTCCTGCTTGAGCAGGGGATTGGACTAGAACAGGGGTCACCAACCTTTTGGGGCATTTTGGATCATTCAGTGATCTATTTATCTGCCATCGGCTATCTCAGTCGCATAAAATTTGCTTGCAGTGAGTCTGCACTGAATAATAGAACCTTCCGTCCTAAGGGAGGTTCGGCTGTGCTTAAAAGCAGAGCCAAAGATCTAAAGACTAGCTAGAAAGCAAGAAATCCAACCATTTCCTGCTTCCTAGCTAATCTAAATCTCCCGGCACAGCAGAACAGATGATGGTCAGAAAAAGGAAAAATAGCAATTTAGCAGGCAAGTTTGCCGGGTAAGGAGTGAGTGGGAGGGGAGGGTTCCCGCGGGCAATGTGGGTGGCGCAGCCTTGTGTTCCTGTGCAGCCTGGATTAATTGCTCGGGGGGGGGGGCTCTGAGGGTGAGATTTCTCTGAGGCCCACCAAAATTTTCTAGCGGCCCACCAGTTGGACTAGAAGACCTCTAAGATCCCTTCCAACTCAGTGGTTCTGTTCGTTCGTTCAGTGGATTGATCCTTCTTCCCACCAACGTTGGAGAGAACCTGAACACCATTCACTCTCGCCAACTTTAAAGATGGGACAATCATCAGCTACTTGGTCCTCGATCGCTGGAGTTCTCACCTAGCCTAGGCACTTTTGTAGCTTCTTTTGAGTTTCCCTTTTCACACTAGATTCTTGAATTACAGTGGTTAAAGAACAGCAGTGGATAGGGCTAGAAGACCTTCAAGGTCCCTCGAATAACTCTGTTATTCGGACTGATTTCAAAATACATGTAGTGAAAACATTACATTTATCTCCCTGATCTAAGCCTGGATTTGTTTTGACCTCGGCGTCCCCAAAAAGCACTAAGCCAACTCTTTGCCCTGGCAAAACCCCTTTTATTAAACGAAGGTGAATTTCTTCCATTCACATTCAGCCAAAGGCCTGGCAAACGGTCTTTCAAGGGTGTAATTAGGAGCACAGCCCTCATCTAGCCTGGAGAGCTGCCAAGTAAATATTTCCAAACGCAGTGCTGACAAGGAAGGACTCGGCACAGAGTCTCTGAGATGCACAGACAGATTTTCACACGGCTGCAATGACGGAATTGTTTCCTGCAAAAGCTCCCTCCCCTTTTGCTCCCCTTTTAATCCCTATGGAGGGGCCACCTGTGGCTTTACTCCCATGTCGACCCTTAGTTCGTAATTGTTCTTTTCTTTTGGCAGCTCTGCGCATGCACACGCTGGGAATCGGTTCCAGAAGCTCCCCTGCCTCACTGCTGTCCGAGCCCGAAGGCAGCTGATGACTGCCAGCTGCCCTGGCCCCAACTCTGCCTCTGATGCAGAGCCCTCATCTGAGCCTTCCTCAGTCTCCAGGACTGGCCCATGTTCCTCCCCAACCTCCTCACTGTCTGACTCTGCTGCCAGCTCCAGCAGGCCACAACAGGATTTCCCATGAAAACAGCAAATCTCTCCAACTCAAGGAAGACTTACAGGGCAGGGCTGGTCACAGATTTCTCCTTGCCACCCAGGACCACAAAGGCAAGATCCATCCACAGGGTCACAGGCAGCTCCATTGGCACAATAACATGTCTGGTTGCAATTCAGACCCCACGTGTTGCTCGGGCATGGAATGGAACAGTCGGTTCCCTGCCAGCCTGTAAAATCAAAGAGACAAAGAACATTAGGTAAACTATTAACCATGGCTGTGTGCCCTCTCTCTTTGAAAATAAATACATTTTTGAGGGGAGTAACAAGATGTGTGGATTACAGTATTAGTGGTACACTTGGATTCTTCCAATATTGTGCTAATGAAATCCATGCCACTGTCAATAAGTGGATGGTCAGATATCTTACTTTAGGGGTATTATGCCCCTAAAGCCTTCTAGCAGCTCTGTGCACACACGCCCTGGGAACAGGCTCCCCTGGGTCCTCTGCCTTGCTGCTGCCAGACTCCGAAGGCTCCGGAGTCAGCACCCCACTCCCAGATGGTCCTGGCCCCATCTCTGCATCAGATGCAGGACCCTCATCCGAGTCCTCCCCAGACTCCCGGACCAGCCTCTGTTCTTCCCCACTGTCCGATTCCGCTGCCGTCTGCGCAGGCTGCCGGCAAACTACAACAGACCCGGACCATTCTGAGTGAAAGCATGATGGACACCAGTGCACAATAGCGGTTGAAACTGGAAATTGTACCTTCTCTGCAGAAGCAGGAGCCATCTCCCGGGGAACACATGCCATCATTTTTGCAGTTGCAGACCAAAGAGCAATTGATTCCATAGCTCCCGGGAGGGCACGTAACCGAGCAGATCTCTCCCTGAAAAAACAAAACAGATCTAGTCTGAGTGTTTGAAATTTGGATCCCGGGGAAACGGATTGCGATTCATCTGTTACTGATTTACAACTCCCATCAGTCAAAGCCCGGACAGCCTGATCAGTGATGGGTGGCTGATGCTGGGAATTGTCCTTCAGCAAGAGCTGGGAAGCCCAAATCCCCAAATGTACTTTGCAGAGTTATATCTTTGTAAGTATATAGTATCTCTGTAGAGTGGAATGATGGCCTAGAAGTGAAGATGCTCACCTCCCACTCAGAAGGTTGAGAGTTCAATCCTAAAAGCGACAGATGTTTCTCTCTCAGGGCACAAAGAAAAAAAAAATCTGCTGTGAACTCTGCATAGGCCTCGGGAAGGGCATCCGGCCAGTAAACGCTCAGCTCCATTCAGTCACCCTGACTGTACCCCAAATTAAGGAATTACAGGGTCGTAAAAAGAAGTATCTTTGTCATATATTATTTATTTAAGGAACAACATCATATAAGGAATAATATTAAAAGAGGATATGGCCGAAGGATCTAACCTCCCTTTAAAAAAAAAATATTTCATTTTATTTTACAAACATTCCATCTTTCATTTAAACAGTGTGTCGTCTGGGTACAAATATCTTGTGCGATAATGTTTCTAATTAATACAAATTACTTACCATAACAACAATAATTACATTCTTATTTTAACTTACTACGCATGATATTTCTTATTGTTATAACCACCCCCTTCTTAACTCCTTCTCCTCTATATTCTTATATTTAATTTCTAACTTCCATTTTTATTTAACCATTGACGAAATAATTCCCATATCATACAATATTCAATTTGTTCTTTTTCTTTAATTGCCAGCATTAATCTGTTCATTTCTGCACATTCTAATATTTTCCTGATCAAGTTCTCTTCGATTGGAACCTTTTCACTTTTCCAATTTTGAGAAAATACTATTCTAGCTGCAATTAATATATGAATGATTAAATACGTTTTTTCTTTACTATAACTTTCAGGTATCATCCTGATTTGACCTCCCTTATACTACTTGGAGGACCCTGGATAAGTTGAGAGTTGTAGCACCTAAGTGTAAAACCAATATGCTGAAGTGGAGGCTGTTAGCAGATAACAATATGCTGTGTAAATAGGGAGAGACACTGGTATGTCGGCTACTACCAGAAATATGTACCAATAACAACTTATTTGTTGCTTCTTTCTGGCAGTTTAAAGTTTGATCTGGGCACAGAAGAAGAAGAATTCTATTTATATAGTTTTATATTTTTAATATTGTAAGCTGCCCAGAGTTACCCTGTGGTAAGATGGGCGGCCAATCAGTTTAATTAATATAGTAAACAAACAAACAAACAAAAATATCCCAAAGTCTGCTGTGCAATACTGTTGGGACATAATGCTAATCTGGTCTAAAGGATGGTTGGTAGTCCATAGCTAGAAATAAAATAAAATAGTTGCAAGACATTTTAGCATTAAAAGGCTTGTTTAATTATTTGCCCAAATATTTCTCGAGCACCTGTTCAGATAAGAGCAGTCCCCAATTAAATGTCATCTAAAGAAGGAAAAATAAATAGAAGTCAGAATAATGTGTTACTGACTCTGAAACGGAAGAATTCAACATTACAGGAAAGATAAGACTTACAACGGGATAATTACTCACTTTCTCCCTGAATTGCTCAATGAAATGAACATAGAATGTGAGGGTTTTCTCGTAACAGAATAACAACATAACAGAGTTGGAAGGGACCTTGGAGGTCGTCTAGTCCAACCCCCCCTGCTCAAGCAGGAGACCCCATACTATTCTAGACAAGTGGCTTTCCAGTCTCTCCTTAAAAGCCTCCAGTGATGGGGCACCCACAACTACTGAAGGCAAATGGTTCCATTAATTAATTGTTCTTACTATTAGGAAATTTCTCCTTAGTTCTAGGCTGTTCCTCTCCTTGATTAGTTTCCATCCATTGCTTCTTTTCCTGCCTTCAGATGCTTTGGAGCATAGGTTGATCCCCTCTTCTCTGTGGCAGCCCCTCAAATACTGGAAGACTGCTATCGTGTCCCATCTAGTCCTTCTTCTCACTATAGGTAAAGGTTCCCCTGGCGCATACGTGCCAGTCGTTTCCGGCTCTAGGGGGCGGTGCTCATCTCCGTTTCAAAGCCGAAGAGCCAGCACTGTCCAAAGACGTCTCCGTGGTCATGTGGCCGGCAGGACTAAACACCGAAGGTGCACGTAATTCTCTTACCTTCCCACCAAAGGTTTTCTACTTGCATTTTTTACATGGTT
This sequence comes from Notechis scutatus, assembly GCF_049901735.1. Classification (NCBI taxonomy): domain Eukaryota; kingdom Metazoa; phylum Chordata; class Lepidosauria; order Squamata; family Elapidae; genus Notechis; species Notechis scutatus. The sequence continues at coordinate 17,530,681 of NC_142019.1, forward strand.
TCAAACTGCTAGGTTGGCAGAAGCTGGGACAAGGAACGGGAGCTCACTCCGTTATGTAGTGCTAGGGATTCGAACCGCCAACCTGCCGACCTTTCTGATCTACAAGCTCAGCGTCTTAGCCACTGAACCACCATAGCCAATTCCTGCAACTTACGTTTTAGCCTGCAGCCTCCTAATCATCTTTCTTGCTCTTCTCTGCACACTTTCTAGGGTCTTAGCATCTTTTTTTGTGTGTTGTGTTGACCAGAACTGGACACTTAACTATTTTAAATATTTTAATCAAACAGCTACAGTTCAGCAGCTTCTTCCCCAGAGATAAATACACTCTGTGCATGCACTGAAACTTCTCCCATCGGGATAGCAGGGCCAAGATACAAAAGGAATCTTGCGTTTAACATTCACCCACTTCATTCTTTTACCAGAAGCAAAACAGCTGCGTATTTAAAGATCAGCCCTGCTTCATAACTGACAGTTCTCCAAGCCACAAAACTTCCAAGCCACAAAAACACAAATGGTAGGTTTGTATAAAAATACAACTGCTAGATTGGCAGAAGCTGGGACAAGTAACAGGAGCTCACTCTCTTACATGCGGTGCTAGGGATTCAAACTGCCAAATTGCTAACCTTTCTGATCGACAAGCTTTTGAGCCATCACGTCCCTTCAGTAGTCTAGCCATGCCCAGTTCCTGCAACCGTTCTTTATATGTTTTAGCCTCCATCTAAATCATCTTTGTTGCTCTTCTCTGCACTCTTTCCAAGAGCCTCAACATCTTTTTTACACCGTACAACCAAAACTGGATACAGTATTCTTGATGTTGTCTTACCAAGGCTTATAAAACAGTACCGACACTTCATATGATCTTGATGCTATCCCTCTGTTAATGCAGCCTAGGATTGCATTCGCTGTTTTGGTGGCTGCAGCACACTGTTGGCTCATATTTAAGTGATTGCCCACTAGGACCCTGAGATCCCTCTTGCAGTTACTGTTATTGAGCCAGGTTTAACCTAATCTGACCTACACACTTGTTTTTTTCCATGCCTAAATGTAAAACCTTACTTTTCTCCCCACTGAATTTCATTTGTTAGATAGGGACCAGTGTTTGAATCTATCAAGATCCATCTCTTGGGTGTTGGCTATTCCTACGAGCTTGGTATTGTTCTGCAAATTTGATGGGTTCCTCTTCCATCCCTTCACTTAAATTGTTTATGAAGATATTGAAGAGTCCTTGGCCTAAAGCAAAACTTTAGGATACCCCATTGCTTGTATCCCTCCATCTAGGCTACTTAGGCCAACCCCTAGGTTTTTGTGTAGGTAAGTAGATAGGTTGGAAGGATAAAAGGAAGGGAGGGAGGAAATTTTATCAAGAGTTTAACCGTCCCAACTATTGAGTAGCTGTTGTGTGTTGTGCACATTTCTCCCAAGGAAGCCACAAATGTGACCATGCAGAAGCCAAGCTGAGGCTGCATTCCAGGGCCTCCCCAACAAACAAGTGCCCAGATTTTGTAGCGTCACATTAGTCAACCCAAAAGTGGCCTGGCAGAACCACCCAGAAATGGTGCAAACACAAAGCCTGTAAGCCTTTTGTTGCAATCTCCTTGGTGTTTTCCATGACATCGAAAACTTGTCTTTGCAACTGGAAAAATAAGATACAGCTTACCAGGAGTACTAATGGGGTGAAGCTCGTGTCACCACAACGTGATGCTATTTCAACCATCATACCATCACCATTGCACGGGGAATGGCCTGCTAGAGAAGGTGTGGATAGAGGAGAACATCTGTAGGTTAGGACTGAACTGTTAGGTCTATGGTGCTGTCTGAGCTTGGCGGCTTTCTTGCAGACATTTCATTAGCAGACAAGCAATTAGCAGATCAGTGCTAGAAGGCAGTGAGGTTTGCAAAGAGGAGGAGGAGGAGGAGGAGGAAGAGGAGGAGGAGGAAGAAGAAGAGGATTGTGAAGTCCTTGGTGCTCTCTGAGCTTGATTGTTTTGTTGCAGATGTTTCATTAGCAGTCAAGGCAATATCATCAGTACTAGAAGGGAATGAGGTTTGTGAAGTAGAGGAGGAGGAGGAAGATGATTGTGGGGTCCTTGGCATTCTCTGAGCTTGGTTGTTTTCTTGCAGACATTTCATTACCAGACAAGGCAACATCATCAGTGCTAGAAGGTAGTAAGGTTTGGGATGAGGAGGAGGAGGAAGAGGAGGAGGAGAGGAGAGGAGAAGGAGGAGGATTGTGGGGTCCTTGGTGTTCTCTGAGCTTGGTTGGTCTGTTTCATTCCCCACCTAGGTAACTAGCTAAAAGTATTCCCATAGTTGCTGCATGCTTGCCTGGTGCCCAATCCAGATCAAGCTTCCCCTATCTTGATCCAGCTCTTTGGAAGATACTCCCTCCAGAATAGCCTCTTCGTTAGGTCTTGAAAGCACATATTTTTTTCTACAGGCATTTAATTGCTGATTCCAAATTTTAATTATTAATTCTATTTGTATTCCTTGTTTATTTTAATTGCTATTTTAACCGCACGCAATGCCTAGGTGTTAACATGGCTTTTCTTGTCCGAATTTTCCATCGTCGGTGGTATATCAAGTTAAAACGAAGAAATCAAAGCAGAAGAACACAATAAAATTCTCGGTGTTCTAAAGCAGCAGCTGATCTTGGACAGGCCAACTGTCCCCCCTGGGTGACGCCCTTCTACAGATGACATCTGCATTGTCCTCTAGAATAAGAAGAGTTCCACTGGCTGCCTTGAAGGTGGAAAGAAAACCAAGACAACCGCGACCCAGCAGGAGGTGGAAAGGTGGGATGGCAAATCTCCTGAAACAGCTGTTTGCTCATTAAGGAAAACATCCCAAGCAAACCACTAATCACAAAATCCGACAAGGGTTTAATGGCATGCAGAGCTCAGCCGCTGAACCAAGCAAGCCACTAACACACACACACACACACACACACATAACGTACCAGGTTCTGATCTTGCAGAAGTACAGATAAATTGCTGAGCATTACACAAAATTATGCAGTATTTTTTTTTTCTTGGAATATCAATATATACATAAGGCATTGCAAATTAACATCAAAAGCCAGGAATCGGTTTCCTGGATGAAGCTGTAAATCGCTGAGAGTTTTAATGTAACAGATAACAGATGATCAGAGTTGGAAGGGACCTTGTAGGTCATCTAGTCCAACCCCCTGCCCAAGCAGGAGACCCGACACCGTTTCTGACATATGGCAGTCCAGTCTCTTCTTGAAAGTCTCCAGTGTGCTTATTAGTGTTAACTTGTAGGTGGGGGTTTGTACAAGGCATCTCGGTTGGACTTTGAATTAACTTGGTTTTGGGGGGGATGTGTGTGTGTGTATTGCAAAATAGCTTGAGTTATCAAGGAAGACAGTGGGCTGGCTGCGTATAGCACACTAAGTCCCACATGCAGAAACAGACAGACAGACAGACAGACACACACGCCAAGTACATAGGCTCAACACTGACTGAGCTGAGATGCTGTCTGAATGCACCCCTAGTCTTTTCTGGAAGTTGGTTACATACAGGCAGCTGAGCGCAAAATTTCTGCTGCTAAGCGAGGCAGCTGTGAAGTGAATTTTGCTCCATTTTGACCGGCTTTCTTGCCACAGTTGTTAAATGAATCACTGCCGTGTTGTTAGGTTAGTAATTCGGTCATTAAGTGGTTTCCCCATTGACTTCGCTTGTCAGGAGGTCACAAAAAGGATCGCATGACCTTGGGACTGTGCAACAGTCATAAGTACATGCCAGTTACCAAGTGTCCGAGAGTTGATCACATGACCACAGGGATGGATGCTGCAACTGTTGTAAGTGTGAAAAATGGTGATAAGTCACTTTTTTCACTGCCATTCAGGGGTGGGATTCTACCGGTTCATACCGGTTCGGGTGAACTGGATGTTAAAGTTACAGCTGGTTTGCCAGACTGGTAGTTGAATCGACCGGCTGGTCCTGGCCCTCCCTCCCCTCCCCTCCCCGGAGTCTCCACGTAGCCCATTTCTGATGCAAGTATGTGCGGGGTCCGTGTGGAGGCTCTGGGAGGGGGAAAAATAGGCCTTCTGGAAGCCTGGAAACAGGCCTGTTTCCGGCTTCCAGAGGGTCTCCAGAGCCCGGGGGAGGCTGTTTTCGCCCTCCCAGAGGCCCGGGGGAGGACTGTGGACCCTCGGAAGGGCAAAAACAGCCTCCCCTGGGCTCTGGAGGCCCACCGGAAGCCAGAAACAGGAAGCTCTGGTAGGCCACGCCCACCATGGCCCCGCCCACCCAGCAACTGGGCAGCAAATCGGTTGCTGGGATTTTTTTGAATCCCACCCCTGCTGCCGTTGTAACTTCGAACTAGACGAATGGTTGTAAGTCAACAACTACCCGTAGGAGGACTTTGGATCAAAGGCTCACATCAGCTTCAGAGCTTGTAGAAGGTTGAACAGGGCAACTGCTCCTCCAACCGCTCCCTTTTCTCTGAGATGCTTTCAGCTGCAACTTCTGTGCAGAATGGGGCAGTTCGCCCTGGCCCTCTTGCCACGGCCAACTCATCGCAGCCCATTGCAAAGGTGCTGTCAGGTGGTGCTCCATTCAAAATTCAAGAAAGAAAAACTTAGACTTAGAAATCTTAGAAAACTTAGATATCTTTTACTGGAAATAAAGTGGTAGCAACAGTAGAATTCTGAATCTGAGGAATTAGGCGCGTAAATCACATATACAAAGTGTTGGAAACGTTCCCACCCCTCATAGTCCAAATGAGTCTTCCAATTAAAAGTTGTGAATAGGATCATGTGAGCATCTTCAGGTGGTGATGAGGCCTCTGTCCGTTGACCTTGACATATTTTGATAAAGATTTGCAGCTGCGCAGAGAAAAGAAAACTAGACGAGGAATAGAAACCTAAGAGCAAGAATTTATACTCCCCCCCACTCCTCATTTACACAATACAGGAATGTAACACCTCCAACTCTCTTCCCAGACATATCCCCTCCCCCCGTTACTTATGGCAGCCAAAAGATGCAAAGCAGTAGAAAAGATCTTGAAGGCTGACAGGTGCCTTGTGTCAAGAGGCAACCGGACTTTCTGGTTTTTCTTTGAAGACGTTAGGAGCAGGGGTGGGATTCAAATAATTTAGCAACCGGTTCTCTGCCCGGTTGCTGGGTGGGCGTGGCCATGGGGGGCGTGGCCTAATTGGCCTCCTGCACTACCCTGGGACCCAAAACAGACTGTGTGTGAAGGTGCTTTCACCCTCCCCGGGGTCCAGAGGCTCTCTGGAGGCCGGAAACAGGCCCGTTTCCGGCTGTCTGGAACTTCCAGGAGGCCTGTTTTTTGCCCTCCGAAGGCTCCGAAGGCTTTCCTTGAGCTTCCTGGAGGGTAAAAAAACAGCCTCCCTGGAGGCCAGAAACATTTTTGGGCTTCCGGAACTTCCAGGAGGCCTGTTTTTTGCCCTCCCTGAGCCTCAACACAGACTCTGCAAATACCTGACATCCAAAACAGGCCGCGTGGGGACTCCTGGTAGGGTCAGGGTGGGGTGGGCAGGGCCAGCCAGTTGCTGGAACTACCGGTTCACCGAACCAGATGTAAAATTAACATCCGGTTTGCCCAAACCAATGCGAACCGAGAGCAGCCCACCCCTGGTTAGGAGCATAGGAGAAAAACAACAACATCAGGACTAGATTCAGCAGTCCATCTGCATTTAAAACACACAGGTCCCTCTTTGGAAGACAACAAAGTCCACCTTTTGGACAGAGAGGATGGCTGGTTTGAAAGAGGGGTCAAAGAGGCCACCTATGTAGAAATTGAGCAGCCCTTCCTCAACAGAGGGGGAGGGATACAACACCATCTATCTCCAATCTACAACACGGTCCTTTCAACAGTTCCAAAAAAGTCTCCATACCCATTAGCACCACTCAGGTGACCCTGAGGACAGGGTGGCCTTAACGACTCTCTAAAAGCACGCAAATGACCAGCTATCTGCAAGGAATATAAATCCTTCCATTCCGCACCATTCATTCAGAGCTGAAGAAGCTTCTCGGATGAGAAGTGAAATGTCTTCAAAGAAAATCCAGAAAATCCAGTTGCCTCTTGGAAAAAAAAGCACCTTTGGGATAACCATGACCTGGATGGCTGAGGATCTCCATAGACATTTATCACAGCCAGCTTGCCCCAGGACAATTTCAACAATCCAATCGAATTATTCACAATAATTAAAAGCATATTTTATTTCTTGTCATTTGCTTTTCATTTTGTCCCTCCTTTTGTATCCTTTTTAAAATGATTCTATTCCACCATTTCTTCGATGTTATTGTAACTCTTGTTCCACAGTGGCTTGTCCCATGGCAAGTGGCCATGGTAAGTTGGCTGCAATTAGTTGGCCAATGGCCATGGCAAGTTGGCTGTGGCCAGTTGTCCTAAACTCACCTCTGTGTGGCTTGGAACACCTTTGGGTACCAGATCTCAGCATCGCGCTGCCTTATTAAGTTGATCATGGGAACGTTGCCACAATAGATTTTTTAAATAAATGCCATGAAAACCCAAGTACGCAGCTGGGGCTTTTTAGCAGAGAAGAATGAAGATGACTAAATAGGCTATTAAGATCGAGGGTGAGGTGGAGAAATGCCACAGAGAAGGGGGCAGAAAGAATTTGCTTGACATTAACAAGAACCTCCATCTTATTAATGGCTGACAGTTATAGGTGGCAGATTTAAGGGCTCCAGACGTACACCCCCCTTAATCCAGATTTTATGAGGTCAGGTGGCAACAGGATATAGTCGAGAGTACATGTCACCAACCGTTTTTTGAAATCATCGGATGTTTCTGACGAGAGGAAAGGCCGATGGGTGCCTTGATTTCTATGCTTTGGAATGGGCTGGGCAACCAAAATCTTGGAGGCAGGTAGGCCTCTAATCCTCTCCTTTTTGTGTATTTGTTTAAGCCTGTTGTAGTTCACTGGCAGCCTGTGCGGATGGCAGCGGAATTGGACAGTGGGGAAGGGCAGGGACCAGTCCGGGAGTCTGGAGAGGACTCGGACGAAGGTCCTGCGTCCGATGCAGAGATGGAGCCAGGACCATCTGGGAGTGGGGTGCTGATTCCAAGTCTCCAGAGTCTGGCAGCAGCAAGGCAGAGGAACAAGGGGAGCCTGTTCCCAGTGTGCGTCGGCGCAGAGCTGCTAGAAGGCAAGAGCAGCTGAAATAAAAGGAGCGACTCGGGAGTAAGGCTGGGAGGTAATTGCCCCTCCCATAAGGTATAAAGGAAATGCAAAGATGACAAAACCTTTGCAGGAAGCAAAGTCGTTCACTCTGTTCAGATTAAACCTTGAAGGTCTGTGTGGACTTTGTATTTTGGTTGGTTTTTTTACAGTTCATTTGGCACTTTAGTTGTTGGCAGCAATTCAAAATAGAGAAAGGTGGGTGCTTATCTCGAGGGACTGTTTGGGACTCATTACAGGCTGGGAATGCACATAATTCTCAGCGTTGAAATAAAACAAGAGTTGTTTGGACTAAGCGTGTGCTGAATTACGGTCTCAGAAAGCCTTGATCAGAACAAAACCTTTTTCTGCGTGTTCCAAAAACTGTGTTTCTGGTGGCATGAGTAAAGATCACCAGCAATTAGATTTATTACCATGTTGAGGTGAAAAATATGCAGAAGCTGGAGCTTCACGGAGTTAAACTCCACTCCTCTACTGATAACAGAATACCTTATGCCACCAGATTTGAAATTTTAGGCTTAGACAACCTAGAACTATGCTGCCTTTGGTCCGACCTTAGTACATAAAATTATCCATTGCAATGTACTACCCATCAATGACTACCTCAGCTTCAATCACAACGACACACGAGCACACAATAGATACAAACTTAAGGTAAACCGCTCCAAAACTCAATTGCAGAAAAGACGACTTGCTGTCAATGCCTGGAATGCCCTACCTGACTCTGTGGTTTCTTCCCCAAACCCCCAAAACTTTAACCTTAGACTATCTACTGTTGGCCTCACCCCCTTCCTAAGAGGTCTTTAAAGGGCATCCATAAGCATACCAACATGCCTACCATCCTTGTCCTATTGTCCCCATTTATTCGTACCCATTACCTGTATTAATAATCATGTTTGTAGTTATGTCTGTTATCTAATACATGCTCGACAAATAAATAAATAAACTGTCAGCCTTCAAGATCTTCTTTCTGGCTGTCATGAGTAACGGGGTGAGGAAGGGGGCAGGCTGGAGAGGTTACTAACTAATATTGTATAAACTGAGGAGGGTTTCTAATTCCTGCTTAGCTTTCTCTTCTCTGCGCAACTGCAAACCTTTATCTGAGTAAGCCAAGGTCAACTAATCATCAGCACCTGGAGATGTCCACATGCTGAGGTTCACAACTTTTAATTGGAAGAACCGTTTGAACTGTTGGGGGTGGGGACATTTCACTCCCTTGATATATGTGATGTACGTGCCTATTTCCTCAGATTCAGAATTCTCTTGTTGCTACCACTTGACTTCCAGTAAAAGATATATTTTCTCTGATTACAAGAGTCTAAGTATTTCTTTCTTGGATTTTGAACGGAGCACCAGCTGACATAAACAAAAAATAAAAAAGGAGAAGCAGATTTCTGGAATCAAGATGGAAGGGAAGGGAAGGGAAGAGGAAGGAAGATGAGAAAAAGAGAAGGGAGAATGAAAAGAAGAAAAGGAATGAAGAGAAGGAGAGTGAAGAGAAGAGAAGGAGATGAGACAAAAGAGAAGAAAAGGAGAATGAAAAGAAGAAAAAGAATGAAGAGAAGAGAAAGAGAGTGAAGAGAAGAGGAGATGAGAGAAAAGAGAAGAAAAGGAGAATGAGGAGAAGAAAAAGAACAAAGAGAAGAGAAGAAGAATAGAGATGAGAAGAGAAGAAAAGGAAAATGAAGAAAGAGAAGAGACTCTACTTGTCTGGAGAAATAAGAGATCTATTAGTCTTACAAGCAGTTCTTGATTTGAGATCAGAATTTCAGTCGTAATTCGAGGCACATTTAACATGACCAGATTTAATTTCATGACAGTTTTTACAATGGTCATTACATAAGTCACCATGGTTGTTAACACAAGCCGATTGTCAAATACTCAAAATGCAATCATGTAACTGTGGGGAGGGTACAGCAGTTATAACTTTGAGGACCAGTTGTAACTGTTTTTTTGAACCCATCATAACTTTCAAGAGTTCTTAAGTGAGTGATCATAAATCAAGGATTTCTTGTAAATAGCAAAATTTTAACATCATAGGCGTATCCTGACCGGAGTTGGATATCTCTTCTTTTTTAACTTGAATCTTCTTACAGAAATATGTCCAGTAGCAAAAGATACAAATATAATGACTCAAATTAAGATGATTAATTAAGATAGCATTAAAAAGAGTGAAATATGGGGAGAAGTTAATATAGAAGATTTAGAATGGTAAATAAAATAAGTAATGATATGTAAGATGAGTATGAATACAGTTGAAGTCCATGAAGAAAGAAATACCTGGGTCCAAGTTACTTTCCAAAAAGATCTTTTTTTTATGTTTTGTGTGTTGTGTATATATGTTTTTTTGGGGGAGAATTAATGAAACCTTGCAGAAATATAGAATGAGAATAATGGTAACTAAGTCAGAAAGAAATAGATGAAATAATAATAATAAAATGGAATAAGAGTAAAGAGAAAGAAAGAGAAAATGGATAAGAGGTTTTTGTATGTTTATATGGAAATGGTTTAAAACAGAATTATAGTTTATCTGACTTGTTAAATTTATAATGGAAAAAGGTTTAAATATGTAATGGATAATGACGACTTGTGTGTTTTGAAAAAAATTAATAAAACTTGTTTAAAAAAAAAAGAAATATGTCCAGTAGAAAGCCAGTTTGGTGTAGTAGTTCAAAGCTCCAAGCCAGACACCAGAGGCTACAAGTTCTAATCCCATCTTAGATATGAAGCCAACTGGATGACCTTTGGCCAGCCACTTTCTCTCAACCCTAGGATGAAGGCATTGGCAAACCACTTCCGAAAAATCTTACAACACTGATTTGAAGGTCAAATCACATTATCAGAGTTGGAAGGGACTTTATAGGTCATCTAGTCCAACCCCCCCGCCCAAGCGGGAGACCCTACACCATTTCTGACAAATGGCAGTTCAATCTCTTCTTGAAAGTCTCAAGTGATGGCGCTCTCACAACTTCTGAGGGCAACTTCTGTTCCATTGGTAGATTGTTCTCTCTGTCAGAAAGTTTCTCCTTATTTCCAAGTTAAATCTTGTTCAGTTTCCATCCATTATTCCTTGTTTATAGGCGCTTTAGAAAATAGCTTGACCCCTTCCTCCTCTCTGGGGCAGCTCCTCAAATATTGGAAGACCGCTATGATGTCTCCCCTGGTCCTTCTCTTCACTAGACTAGCCAAGCCCAGTTCCTGCAATTATTCATTGTATGTTTTAGCCTCCAGTCGCCTAATCATCCTGGTTGCTCTTCTCTGCACTTTTTCTAGTCTCAACATCTTTTTTATAGGGTGGTGACCAAAACTGGATGCAGTACTCTAGGTGCGTGCACACACACACACACACACATGAGTGGCTGTGATTGGGGGAGAGCATAGGATGAAACATAAATTGCAACATCGTCATGCAAACCTGACTATTTTCTCTGGATAACCCATGTTTGATCATTTCAGGCTCTCTCTGGTTGTGGCTTTCTAGACGTGACCTTTGTCTCCCAGCCTGCGTCACAACTATCCAACCACAGGTTTGCCCCTGCCTAGCCGGTGCCGCAAATTCACACAACCTGCCTCCTCAAACCTACAGCAAAAAGATCTGAGGGTCTGCTTTACGTGCAAATTTGCTATGTTTGGTTTGGCTGGATTTACATATATATTTTTTTTAAAAAAAGCTCAGACGCCAGCTTGTGCCATTGGCTTGCGGTTCAAAATACCGCCTGCAAACTGGGAAAGGGAATTCAGATACTGCCTGAAGTCAGACCTCCGTTGGGGATCAAATAAAAAATAAAAAAGCTAGAAGATGAAAAGGATTGCTTTCATTTTAATGGAAAATAGAAGTCTAAGCTGTGGATGTTTCAAGGAGGGCAAGCGGGCAACTGTGCCATCAAAACCCTGCCCTTTGACCGGCAGAAGGCCAAAACAAATATGAATTGAACTGAACCCTCCCCCCAACCCCCAAGACTTTTAAAATAAGCACATCGAAAGGGCAGGGCATTCATTGCACAGACTATTTTGACTTTTTTGACCTATCTAGAGGCCTCTGACTTAATCCCACACTTCCGTCTTCCGGAGTTTTATTCCCTCCCCTCTGTTATTCCCATTTATCCTCCCCGTGAAGATGTTTGAGCAACCCTGCTGCCACATCACTCGCCCTTGCAGAAACATGGCTGCGATTGGGTGCCCCATGCAAAGTCACGGAGGCTGCATGAAAAGAGGTGCCGACTGCAGCGCCTGAGGAAGAATATTAATCCTGGGTGCAAACCCCCCCCCCAAACAATTCATTAACATTTTGACCCTCAATTTGGGGAAGGCGACTTATAAAATCACGTGGCATCAGGCCGCCTTCCATGAATGACCCACGCAGGCGGCCCTTTCCCAGTTTCGGTCATCCTAATGCTCTCTCTCCCTCTCTGGTTCTTAGCTAGCCCTCAATACGGAGTCCTCAATTTACGTCCACCAATGAGTCCAACATTTCTGCTGCTCAACAAGACAGTTATTGCGTTTTGCCCCATCGTGGGACCTTTCGTGCGACAGTTTTTCAGTGAATCGTTGCAGTTAAGTGTCAGGATTCCAGCAATCACCCTAATTGAATCGTGATCCTTGAGCCAAACTTCAAAAAAACTTCAAAGGATTCATTAGAGGCGACATACTGGCACTGCCCCGTATGAAGCCAACTCTGCCCTACGTCATTTACAGTCCCCTGTGACCCTGTTTTTCCCCCTCTCTCCTGGGTGTCTCATAAACCAGATTCTCCAATGGAGGCCATTCACAGGCTGGGTGTCATCATTCCAATTAAATATATCTGCGGGCAAAAAGCACCAGAAGGCGAGACAAGAAGCAACGGATGGAAACTAATCAAGGAGAGAAGCAACCTGGAACTAAGCAGAAAATTCTTGACAGTGAGGACAATCAACCGGTGGAACAGGCTTGCCTTCAGATGTTGTGGGTGCTCCATCACTGGAGGCTTTGAAGAAGAGACTGGACAGCCATTTATCTGAAATGGCATAGGGTCTCCTGCTTAAGCAGGGGGTTAGACTAGAAGACCTCCAAGGTCCCTTCGAGCTCTATTCTGATTCATTGTATTCCACCTGGGAAAGCATCTGGCATTACCCCAACTTCTCTCCGGCAATAAAACATTTTGGATGCCTCTTCTATTTGCCCGAATTAATCAACAGCTGGGCTGCATATGGTGATTATTTTTCTCTCTTTCATCTCTCTCCCTTTTATTTTCTTTCCTCTTTCTTTCTTTTTTTTCCCTGGGAAGTTGAGCAACTCAATCAGTGCTGCGTGTTTGAGAGAAAAAGGGTTGGCTTTGGGGATGGAATGAAACGGGAGCCATACATAATTCAGGCGAAGATTCATAAAAGCCCAAGGGAACGAGTCAGAGAAATGTTACAGCTATTTTAAGGCTCTTGCCATAAATAGACTGATATTTAATTCTTCCCTCCCCCAGCAGTTGAGGGTTCCATCTGGGCCAGATGAAGGCTTGATCGAAGTTAATTGTTTTCTCTGGGATTTTAACCGACTGCATTGATCTGAAAGAGACTTTGTCCACTGGGGCTCCGCTCCGCTCCCCGGACTGCAAATTCTTCGCCATCAAAGGAGAAGTCAAACCACAAACAGATCTACCTGTACTCCACCAGGTTGCTAAACAGGAGTGTCAAAAAAAAAGGGGGGGCGGGGAAGAGGGAAATCGCAGCCATGGTTGCACGACTGATGCTATGCTACTTTACGCAGTGTGCACAGTCAAAAGGTCGTGGCCTGGATTGCATGACAGTGGCTGCCATCTTGACTTTTTTTGACCCGCTTTCTCACAGGTGGCCTGATCCTAAAAATGCTCAGGGCTGGTCTCAGTTTGAGGCATCCACTCCAGTCCACGAAAAAAATCTCTCTCCACGGAACCGGTCCCTGGTGCCCCAAAAGGTTGGGCCGAGTGAATTGCGTCCCATATTCTGTAACTGCTTTGCTCCCTGTGCCATCTGTCCGGCAAACTCGCAAGATTCATTTTTCTCACTACGTACATGTATACATCCAAACTTGACTGTGCTGTTTCTCTGCATCATATAATATATGTGGGTGTGTGCACAGTTCTGTATTTATTTATTTTGTAATATCTATGTAGTGTATGTTGGAGGTGGTGATCCTTTGAGAGCTGTATGAAACGAAATTTCATTTTAATGTGTGACAATTAGTGTACATTCACAGTGACAATAAAGTTATTTTATCTATCTATCTATCTATCTATCTATCTATCTATCTATCTATCTATCTATCTATCTATCTATCTATATCTTCTATCTATCTATCTTCTATTTATCTATTATCTATCATCTATCATCTCTCTCTCTAATTTTCTATCATCTATCTATCTATCTATCTATCTATCTATCTATCTATCTATCTATCTATCTATCTATCTCTCTCTCTCTCTCTCTCTCTCTCTCCATCTATCTCTCTCTCTATCTACCTTCTATTTATCTATTATCTATTATCTATCATATATCTCTCTCTCATCTTCTACCTATCTACCTATCTTCTGTCTGTCTATCTATCTATCTATCTATCTATCTATCTATCTATCTATCTATCTATCATCTATTTATCTATCTCTATCTTCTATCTATCTATATTCTATTTATCTATTATCTATCATCTCTCTCTCTAATCTTCTATCTTCTATCTATCTATCTATCTATCTATCTATCTATCTATCTATCTATCTATCTATCTATCTATCTATCTATCTATCTCTATCTATCTATCTATCTATCTATCTATCTATCTATCTATTATCTATTTATCTATCTCTATCTTCTATCTATCTAAATTCTATTTATCTATTATCTATCATCTCTCTATCTATCTATCTATCTATCTCTATCTATCTATCTATCTATCTATCTATCTATCTATCTATCTATCTATCTATCTATCTATCTATCTATCTATCTACCTTCTATTTATCTATTATCTATTATCTATCATATCTCTCTCTCTCATCTTCTACCTATCTTCTGTCTGTCTGTCTGTCTGTCTGTCTGTCTGTCTGTCTACCTGTCTACCTGTCTGTCTGTCTGTCTGTCTATCTATCTATCATCTATCTATCTATCTATCTATCTATCTATCTATCTATCTATCTATCTATCTATATCTATCTAATAGATCTATCTATCTATTTTTTGCCACAGTTGTTAAGCAAATCACTGCACTTAAGTGACTCATGGGGTTATTAAGTGAATCTGGCCTCCTCAATTGACTTTGCATGTCAGATGCCCGCTGGCAAAAGGTGATCACGTGACCCCCCCAGGACAGTGCAGCCATCGTACATTCATGCTGGTTGCCAAGTGCCCAAATTTTGATCACGTGACCAGGGAGATGCTACAAGGATTGTAAGTGTGAAAAATGTTCACTTCCTTCAGTGTCGCTGGTAACTTTCAATGGTCATTAAACAAACGGTGGTGATGGATTTCCCTTAGAGCAGTGTTTCTCAACCGTGGGAGTTTTAAGAAAGGTGGGCTCCAACTCCCAGGATTACCTAGCCAGCCATGGTGACTGGGGAATTCTGGGAGTTGAAGTCCACATGTCTTCATTGCTTAAAGCTACCGGAGCTGGGCTGCTATTGAAGCTCATCTCGATTTTTGCTTCTCAGTTATAGCCTTAGTTTTCTGATCCAACCTGATTTCTTTCATGTACTTACCAAATTATTTGAAAGGAATCCTCCTAATAAACTCTTTTTTTAAAGCCACCTCTTTCAAATAACCAAGCTAATTACATTTTTAAAGGAGAGAGGAAAAAGGGACGCATCCCAAATAATGCAATAGGAAATCATATCAAGGATTTCAAGAACAGGGCTACTATTCATCCCAATTTACTTTTTTACCTGTTCCTCACTAATGAGATACTAAACTTTGAAGACCACTAAGAAGGTTTTTCTCCTAGTTCCAAATTCTGTTCCCATTCAAAGGAGAAAGCAAAAAAGAAAAAGAAAAAAAAAAAGAATAGGTTAGCCTGGGGAATTAAAAAAAAAACCATGATTCTTGCTCTACCAAGTTCTTGCTAAACTACACACCAAACTAGAAGCAATGTCAAATGCCTAGGAGCTTTTCCCTCACAGGTTTTGAAAATGAGAACAAGATTCTGTTATCGTAACCTTACAATAAAGCAGAATTAGTTCACCTGGGTGTTCTTCCTGTCTGGACTGTTTCACAAGGTAGTCAATCAACCTTGTAGATCTGAAAATACATTTCCCCCCCTCATCTTTACAGCCTAAGAAACTAGGGAGAGTCCCTTCTGAGAAGTTTTCCATGCCCATGTAAAAGGTGTAGTACACTAAATTGTCTGCTACAACGTCCTACCTGTCAACGACTACTTCAGCTTCAATCCGCAATAACACACGGGCAAACAATAGATACAAACTCAAAGTAAACCGGTCCAAACTCGATTGCAGAAAATACGACTTCAGCCTCAGAGTGGTCAATGCCTGGAACGCCCTACCCGACTCTGTTGTTACAGCCTCAACCCCTCACAGCTTCAATATCAAACTGTCTACCGTGGACGTCACCCCATTCCTAAGAGGTCCTTAAAAGGGTTGTGCATTAATGCACCAGCGTGCCTACCGTCCCTGTCCTATTGTTCCCATTTATCCTATTATCACTATTATTAAGTGTTGTACCTGATCATTCTTGACTCTTGATGAATGTATCTTCTCTTTTATGTACACTGAGAGCATTTGCATCAAGACAAATTCCTTGTGTGTCCAATCACACTTGGCCAATAAAGAATTCTATTCTATTCTATTCTATTCTATTCTATTCTATTCTATTCTATTCTATTCTATTCTATTCTATTCTATTCTATTCTATTCTATTCTATTCTATTCTTTTACACATATTCTATTATTTTACACATATAAAAAAAAGGGATAGGATTTTGACCATGCAGTTAAGGCTGCCATATTGAATGTTTTAACCAGGGGTGGGATTCAAATTTCTTAACAACAGGTTCTGTGGGCATGGCTTAATTTGTGGGTGTGGCTTAGTGATCATGAGACTGGCTGGGTGTGGTGTGATTTGCCAATTCTCTGAACGGAGCAGGATTGTAACAACCGATTCTAGCGAACCAGTCCGAACTGGTAGAATCCCACCCCTGGTTTTAACCCAGGATGAGTTACAACCCTGAGAGTTTTCATTAGACTTTCGGGTTTATAATCACAACTCTCAGAGCTTTCCTTGCTTGAGAATTACAAGAGGTATCACTGCAATTTTTTTTTTCTTTTGCAACAGTCAGAAAGGTTCATAAACGAAACAGAGAAGCCGTGGGACTGTTTTGCAGGAAAGATGCTCCATTCTTATTTTTGTGTCATTCTTTCCCAAACATGCACAGCAAATTTGTTTTTGGGGGAGGGATTATTATTTTTTAAGGTTAAAAATAAACCCACAATCCTCCAGTTGCTATCAAGTTTGGAGAGATATGGTTTAGGATAATGGAGACAAAAGGCCATAAAATTGATAAAAACAATGACAGGGACATGTAGATATTTGGTTCTCTAGATTTGAGTGAATTTCAGAGAAGACAGTTCACGCTGCCAAAAAAAAAAAAAAAGCACATATGTATATCTCGCTCAAAATACAGCAAGATTTCAGTAAAACATTTCTAACCACTCAGGTGGATCCTGGATACGAAGCTGCATTTTCACCAATGTAAGGGCCATGTTTGCAATTAACCCACTGTCGCTCACTATAGGCATTCACCCGGGAGCTAAACATCTGGTGCTGGAGAACATAAAAACCTCCAGTCCATTCCAAGAAATGTCAGCTGACGGGAATCTGGAGATATGCCTTCTCTACTGTAGCACCGGCCTTCTGGAATATTCTCCCTTCGAGATGTCCCCAACCTTTTTAGCCTTTCATCAGGCTGTGAATAAGGTTGGCTAAAACACTTGTTAATCAAAAAGGTCAGCAGTTCGGCGGTTTGAATCCCTAGCGCTGCGTAACGGAGTGAGCTCCCGTTCCTTGTCCCAGCTTCTGCCAACCTAGCAGTTCGAAAGCATGTAAAAATGCAAGTAGAAAAACAGGGATCCCTTTGGTGGGAAGGGAACAACTTTCCGTGCACCTTCGCCGTTGAATCATGCAGGCCAGATGACCATGGAGACGTCTTCCGACAGCGCTGGCTCTTTGGCTTTGCAACAGGGATGAGTACCATCTCCTAGAGCCAGAAACGACTAGCCTGTGTGAGCGAGGGGAATCTTTACCTTTACCTTTAAGGCTGTGAAGACTTGGTTGCATGTTTGGACTGGTGATGTGTTAAGGGTTAAGGACATTAATATCCATAGCAACAGTTTTACATGATGCTATGTATATTTATTTTGTCCTGAATCATAGCATCCCAAGGTTGGAAGGGACTTTGGAAGTCTTCTGGTCCAATCCCCTGCTAAAGCAGGAGACCCTATATTATTATGGACAAATGCCTGTCCAGTCTCTTCTTGAAAACCTCCAGTGATGGAGCATACAGAATCTCTGGAGGCAAGCTGTTCCACTGGTTAATTGTTCTAACAGTCAGAAAAATTTCTCCTTAGTTCTAGGTTGGATCTCTCTTTGATAAGTTTCCAACTGTTGCTTCTTGTCTTTCTTGTCCTCAGGTTCTAATTATTTCTATGTCTTATGATGTATACTGCCCAATATCATTCATTGAGATGGACAGCTACCAACAAGAAAACCAACAAGTATATAAATAGAATTATTTGGCTGTACCAGATTGAAAAGGAGGAAGTATTTCTCAGTCAATCAAATACCGGGGTTGATCTTGATCTCATCTCAGGAAGCTACTCAGGGTTAGACCTCAGTAGGAGATGACTGAAGGCCAGCAGAAATACCCAGGGCTTTGGGTTAGGTTAAACTCTAACTAGAAAAGTAATAACAGAATAGAAGAGTTGGATGGGATGTTGTAGGTCATCTAGTCCAACCCCCTCCCCACCCAAGCAAGAGACCCTATATCATTTCTGATGGTGGCAGTCCAGTCTCTTTTTGAAAGCTTCCAGAGATGAAGCTCCCATAACTTCTGAAGGCTACTTCTGCTCCATGGGTTGATTGTTCTCGCTGTCAGAAAATTTCTAATTTCTAGGTTGGTAATATATATAGGTAATATACTGTATATATACTGTATATATACATAAATGTAGGTTTGATAGGTGTCCTTGTATGATAGGTGTACTTGTACGATGTACAAGTGACTGTAACAAATGACAAATAACAAGTAACTGTTACTGCCTTTCACACACACACACACACACACACACACACACATATATGGAAATCGACAGGAATCCATGGAGACTGTATTTCTCAGGCACGTTCACAACACTCCAGGGTTAGAGTGGAGTACAGGGGGGGGGTCTATTTTATAATGATATTAAAGAGGATGCTTTTAACTTTACCAACGAAGGCTTCTTGTGTGATTTTCTTTCAGGGATGCTAATTGCTCTCTACCTGGGTTATTATGGGTGCTAATGACCAAACCGAGAGAAGAAAGGTTAGGATGTAGAAGAAAATAACCTCAGGATGATGCGTAGGAGAGTGGAGGACAGCAGGTTTGTGAAGGAAAGGATGAGAGGTGAGTCAACCAAGAACTACAGAACTGAAATAAATCTCGCAACTTCTCAAAGTGTTCTTCCTTCTGAGAAAGCGGCTTCTGTTTTTCTCCTGTTCTTCTAAGAAGTTGAGAATGTCTTCCCCGTTGGTGTTTTGGCATCAATGTTTTGTGGGAAGCAGATGTCACCGGGAACATTTCTGGGCCTTTTCTGACCCTCCATGGCTGCTCCAAATCTAAATGCTCTTCTCCTACAAGAAATCCATTCCTGATGTTCTTCCACAGCTCTGAGAAGATGTGGGGAGGCTAGGAGCAGTGGTGGTATACTACCGGTTCATCCCGGTTTGGGCGAACTGGTGGTGAAAATCATTACCGGTTCACCTGAACCAGTAGTAAAAAAAAAAAACTGATCCGGTTGGCCGAACCTGTTCCTCTAAGAGGATAAAAGAAGCGACAAGCACATGGGCAGGTGGGATGGTCACTCCTAGCTTTTCATTTCTTCTTCCTCTCAGCTGATTGGTGTGTTAGGGGCACACACACACATGTGCATTGGGGAGGCGCATGTGTGGATGCATGATCCCCCACCAAACCGGTAGCGACCAAGGTAGGAACCCTCTACTGCCCAGGAGGCCACCAAGGAAAGCATCTGATCTAGAATGACATCAGGAAGATGCTCTTTGCATCATGAAGTGATCACACCCATTGTTAAGCCTGGATTCCCCAACGGGTGTTAAGGAAAACAAACTAAACAGAATGTGCAGCGAAGTCAGATAGGAAGACAGGTAAATGTGTGAGATAAGTTTTCTAGTTAACACGCAGTAAAAATACAGATACGCTTGTGCTATCAAAAATTATAATTTATTCCATTTAAGAATTATAGCATAGTCATTATAAACAGTCCATTAGTCATATACCAAATTCAGTCAAGTCTTGTCGAGGATACTCTAATTGCAAAGTCCGTGTCGAATAGCCAGTGTCAGTACACATATAATAAATCTGTCCAAAACTTATCTTCTCTCCGTTGAGAAATATCTTCAAAGTAATCCAACACTTCTTCTCCTCCCCAATCCAGCAAGAACGCAGTCTTCAATAAGCCAGCCAGTAAGAGCCAGAGAGTGCCTTGCTGCTTATATAGTACTTTTACAGCTGCACCCTTAATTACATTCCTTTAGCTTAAAGTCACATACACTTTATGTGACAAACCATGATTCATCATTTTATTATCTTTACCCAAAACAGTTAGGGTAAAACAATGTTATCCCTAACACCCATGATGTGAAGGCAATGCTTGCATCATTCTTTAGCAGCTTCCCTACATTTTTACCATACGTCGTTTTTATGACACAGATTGTATATACCTCTTTTCTCCACCATGTAAGACCAGATGCTACCTGGAATGATGGAATATTCACACAGCCCTTAGTGGCCTCTTAAGCCTTGAGCAAGTGTAAGAACTCCCTGGTCCACTGCAAAGAATTTCTCCCAAATCCTCTTTTCTGCTGAAATCCTTTCCTTCCCCCAACTCAGCTCCAAAGGGGGGAAAAAAAGATTAAACTTAGTTTAGATGGTGGTCTGAACCATGGTGATTCAAACAGTGATTCAATGAGTACGTCATACTCGACCACAGACACAACAACACACGGTTAAACCATAAACCCATGTTTGCCCATTTCAATAGCCAGTTCTCACATTTTGCTAAGAAAAACTCAAATTCCATTATGGATTATTTGTCATGTGAACTAGACTATTGAGAAAAATCAGATCCTTCGGGGAGTCATCATTTATTCTACTAATTTCCCTTTGAGAGGTCCTTGGTGTTCTCTAAGCTTGGTGGTTTTTTTGCAGATGTTTCATGACCCAAATAGGCAACACTATCAGTGCTAGAAGGGAGTTGGGTTTGGGAGGAGGAGGAAGAGGAGGAGGAGGTGGAGGAGGAGGAGGAACAGCAACAACTCTGGGCTCCTTGGTGCTCTCTGAGCTTGGTGGTTTTCTTGCAGACGTTTCATTACTCAAACTAGGTAACATCATCAGTGCTAGGAAGGAATGGGGTTTGCTCTCAATTTTTATTCTGGTGGCTTGCCCTGTCACTGTTGGTGGGAGAGAATTTTTTTGGTTGGGCTGTTTACTGTTGGCTTCTTTGGCAGTTTCTTGATTGGGGTACTGTTTACTGGATTGTTGGGCTGATGTTAGTCTTGGAGTTAATCTATGCTCATCTGGGTGCTGATGGCTGGTGAGTTTTTGGTCTTTTCCTTCCCTTTTCGGCTTATGGATTGTCTCTTTTGAATGGCATATGCATATGGTTTATATCTATGTGTTATAAAGCAGTAATAATACTCCACATGATCTTGATTCTATCTTTCTGTTAATGCAATTTAGGATTGCACTGGCTTTATGGCTGCCACCGCACAGGGCTGGCTCATGCTTAAATGATTGTCCACTAGGACTCCAAGATCCCTCTCACAGTTTACTTCTTTTAAGCCAGGTTTCACCTAATCTGTACTTGTACATTTGGTTTCTCTTGCCTAAGTGTAAAACCTTACTTTTCTCTCTTTTTATGTTACATCTATGTGTCTGTTGATGGCTAACTTGTCAGAATGCCAGGCTTCTAGAAATCCCCTAGTGTTTTGGGGCCTTGGCTTGTTCTAGAGTGCTTACAGTTTCTCAGTTGAAACCACAGTTAAGTCCATCCACATGGTGTGAAATTAAAGAGTTTTCATCCTTTTTTTTGGACTGCTGGTTGGTTGTTCATGGGTGCATTCTTTTTTTTTTTTTTTTTTTTTGCAATTTGTTTTGCATTTTTTTTCCAATTTCCCCTTGCAAATATTCCCCAAGAGACAAGGATCTTTGCTGTGCCCTGACCACTGGCTGTTCTAACCAAGGCTTCCTGAGACAGTAACAATCACACACTGTTCCCAAAGACCTTTTGTTTTATTTCAACAGCTGTGAATTATATGCATTCACAGCCCATAATGGGTCCCAAATAGTTTATGAATAGTCCAACAGAAGTCTGCCACAGTCTTTTGGGGATAAGGCTGATAAGCACCCACCTTTATCTCCCTTGAAATGCTGCCAAAGACTAAATTGCCAATTAGCTGTACAAGGCCAAATGGAGCACAAAGTCAACAGGGAGCTTCAGAGTTTCAGCCGACCAGAATGAACAAAGTTGCTTCCTGCAAAGGCTCATGTCCCTTTGCTCCTCCTTTATGTCCTGTGGGAGAGGCCAATCACCTCCAAGCCTTACTCTTGAGTTACCCCTTTTGCCTTAACTGTCCTTGCCTTCTGGCAGTTCTACGCAAGCGCGCATGGGAACAGGCTCCCCCTATTCCTCTGCCTTGCTGCTGTCAGATTCTGGAGGCTCCAGACTCAGCACATAACTCCCAGATTGCCCTGGCCCCATCTCTGTGTCAGACGCAGATCCCTCGTCCGAGCCTTCCCCAGACTCCCGGAGTGGCCCATGTTCCTCTGCCGGCTGCCGGCTGCCGGCAGACCACAACACTGACCTTCCACACAACACCTTCTGCTGCCTAGGGATTAAAAAAACAACATCTCTACTGTGGTTATGGGGAACATGTTGGGATTCAGCAGAATTCCTAATGCACCGCAAAAGACCTTTTCTCCAACGGGGATCCCGAATGCAAAGAAAGTGTCCTGAGAAATTTGTTCTCACAATTAAAGTTCCTGCTTCTGAGACCTCCCGGTGGGAAGAACAAGGTGAACTAAATATTTCACCAACGGAAACATTTGTAAAGAACAAGGCAAGAAGCTGGCAGCGGGAAGTCAAGCTTTTGATTAAACCGTGTTGTTATTCACGCTCCTTCTCCTTGCAAGATCAGTTGGTTATTTAAGGTCAAAAGAGTAAAATAAACTCATTGCATTGTTCAAACAGAAAATCGGGGACTTGGTTTACGCCATGAATAGCTAATAGGAAAAGGGATCGCCATCCCGAGAGCAAATGGAGCTTTTCTGCATACAGGAAAAGGGCTTTTCTGGCTGCAGCATTCGGGGAGAGGCTCAGACATGGGGTGCCTGCTAAGCGAAGGGAATTGTTTGTAAGGATCGCTCCGAGGAAAATGGGTGCGTGTTAAATGAAGCCCAAAATTTTGACTTCAGACATCACAATGCATTTGGTCCAGCTTTATATTTTCTCTTCCCCCAGCAAAAAGAATATGGATTGATTATTTGGACATCTTAAGTCAGGGTTTCTAATCAGTTAGAAAGAAGACCTGGATCTGGTTTGGGATCCTAGTTCATTTCCTAAACCAGAATTCAAGACATTGTATCATATATCCTCTTGATTTATGAGTTCATTCAGCAAAGAGGAACTAATTATGTCCTTGAAGAAAAGAACTGTTGGCATCCTAGTGTATTTAACAATGATACAGGGTTTAAAGTAACTGGTTCATTTGAGATCCTATGAGTTGACTAGCGTGTAGAAGTCATCCTGTGCAATAATGATATATGAGTTGGCTTTCCACCTCAGTAAATAACAGCAAATAGTCCATCATTTTTCTGGCTTTAGCAAAAAAACAAAACCTCACAACAAAACAGACGACCATAAAACAAGCCACATTTGTTACTCTATCTGCAAGAAAATGAAATCTATTTCCTCCAAGCTCAGAAAATCAAATCCAAACTCCAAGTAGTTAAGCGGGGTCAACTTATTCTCCAAAGTACCTAAAGGCAGAACAAGAAACAATGGATGGAAACGAATCAAGGAAAGAAGCAACCCAGGAGAAATTTCCTGACTGGGAGAACAATTCATCAGCGGAACTGCTTGCTTCCAGAAGTTGGGAACTACTCCAACACTGGAAGTTTTTAAAAAGATGTTGGATAACCATTTGTCTGAAGTGGTGTAGGGTTTCCTGCCTAAGCAGGGGGTTGGACTAGAAGACCTCCAAGGTCCCTTCCAACTCTGTTATTCTATTCTAAGACCTCCAAGGTCCCTTCCATCGCTATTCTGATTAATTCATTCATGCAAATGTATTCTGTGCATATAGATTGTCTGGTATTTTCTTGTTCTGTTCTGTTCTTTATATATTTACTGTTTTAGCTTTGTTGTACTCAGCTGAGATGGGCAGATATATAAATTAGATAAAGAAATAAGTAAATATTTCATTCCAACAATGTGCAAGCAGAACTTTAAAGATTTGAATTGAAGATTGGAAAGGAGCCCCTGTTGATATTACTCCATTAGTCGTTGCGGACTCAAGGGGTTAGCATTCATCTCCACCTTGAGGACATGAGCCAGCACTGTTTGAAGATGTTTTTGTGCAGGGGTGGGATTCTAATTTCTTAACCGGTTCTGTGGGTGTGGCCTAATTTGTGGGTGTGGCTTGGTGGTCATGTGACTGGATGGATGTGGCTTGCTGACTGGGCATGGCTAGGTGGTCACGTGACCTGGCTGGGTGTGGCTTGTATGTAAATATTTATGTAAATATCGAATTTTTTTATTAAAAAAGAGAGCAACTTTTACCCCAAATCAGGCAAAGCAGGCAGGCAGATTGAGTTGCTCACAGAATCACAGATTCACTCAGAGATCTACCTTTCTGCAATCTGCTACCTGAGCCTGCACTGAAAAATAGAAGCTTCAGTCCTAAGGAAGGTTCAGCTCTGCTTTTAGCTAAGCTAGAAAGCAAGAAATCCAACGATTTCCTGCTTTCTAGCTAATCTAAATCTCCTGGCACAGCCGATAGTCGGAACAGCTGACAGTTGGGGAAAAAAAAGGAAAAATAGCAACTTACCAAAAATTAGGTGAAGGCACAATGCAGGCAAGTTGGATGGCACGCCAGGTAAGGAGTAAGTGGGTGGGGCAGGGCGGGGCCAGCCAGTGGCGCGATTTACCAGTTCTCCAAACTGTGCAGAATCGTAACAACAAGTTCTATAGATCAGGTCCGAGCAGATAGAATCCCACCCTTGTTTTTGTTGCCACGTGGCCAACATGATATCACAGGGTGTTGTTTCCTTCCCATTGAAATGATATCTACTTATCTACTCACATTCACATGCTTTCAAACTGTTGTATGGGTAGGAACTGCAGCAA
Source organism: Notechis scutatus (assembly GCF_049901735.1). Classification (NCBI taxonomy): domain Eukaryota; kingdom Metazoa; phylum Chordata; class Lepidosauria; order Squamata; family Elapidae; genus Notechis; species Notechis scutatus. The sequence goes on from NC_142019.1 coordinate 17,555,496, forward strand.
GCAATAGAAGCTCACCCAGTCATGTGATGCTCAGGTCTCGAACCCAACTGTCAGCTTTCCAGCCAACAAGCCCAGTATCTTTAACTGCTGAACCATTGCATTGATAAAGACTGAAATTAAGACAATTAAAAATGTCTTAAATCTTCACTACCTCTTTTTTTAAACTTCAACCGATTGCACTGTTGGGTATTTATTTATTGAGGGTATTTATTTATTCTACAAAAGAGGATGAAATTGTAAAATGGTGACTGCAGTAATGAGCCAGACTGAGATTTTGACTATGTAGAATGAGAATTGTAATGCTGACTGTAATTATGATATCTCATTAATATATAAGTATTAATGCACAGGAAGACAAATGAGGAAAACAAATGGGGAGGTATGCTTTTTCCTTTTGGGTATCATAGTATGATTATTATTACTCTGTTGCTTTGAATGTACAATGAGAGTTTCTGTACCAGAGACAAATTCTTTGTGTGATCACACTTGGCCAATAAAGAATATTCCATTCCATCTCTTTTCCCATGTTTGAAACATTTTCATTTTTGGATTATAACATCATAATGGCAACTACTTGAAAGGCAGCAAGAATGGGGAGGAAGGGAGGAGAGAATGATTAAAATAACCCACAGAGAGAGGAATTACACCAGATTTTCTTCAGAAAATGTATGAACAGCTTGGCAATAAGTTAGGTGAATCACTTGATACCAGATTGACTGCTTTTGAAAAAAAAGAATGGATGAAAAACTTGTAAAGATGAAAGAGGAGATGAAAGAAGAGGTTAAGAAGATGGAAAGCTTTGTAAAACAAGTGACTGGAGATGTAAAATAAATTAATGACAAAGTGGAAATTTTGGAGTGTAAGAAGTTATTCACAGAGAGATGGAAAGAGAACTAGATAATCTGTCTCTATTAAAATTGAGAGAGAAGGAATTTTGTTAAGACTTAAGGCTATCCCAGAGGTTTCTGATGATGATATTAGGGAGAAGTTTATTAAAATCTTGGATATTTTTTTAAAAATTTGGACAAGTTGGGTAGAGCCAGACAAATCGATAAAGTTTATAGAATAAATTCAAGATTTTCTGTAACAAGAAACGTTCCAAGGGATGTTTTGGTGCATTTTGTCAGGAAGAAAACAGGGGATCAAGTTTTGCAGTAGCTTTGTAATACAAAACTGAAGATTGGTAACACAGATATAATTATCCTTAAGGAGATTCCTTCAGAATTTTACATAACAGAAAAAAGATTTTAGATTAAAACAGATTAAACAGACAGATTAAAACAGAAAAAGATTGCAAGTCAGTGAGACAAATTGGAAGATGTAATCTTTAGTTTTAAACAACAGAAGTTTCATTGGATTCTGTCCAGAAGGGAAGGGAGTTTTTAAAAAGATTTTTAAAAATGGAGGAAATTCAAATGAATTTATTAGAGGAGACTACACAAAAAATGCAAGAAATTGAAAAGGATGAGATTGAACTAAGTATTACAAATATTGATTTTTCTAAATTTTTGATTTGATTATGGATGACAAGTGCTTAATGTGGAATATAAATGGAGCAAATGCTCCTCAAAGGAGGAAAAAAAATGATAATTTGAAAAAAAATTATAACAAGATATAATCTGCTAACAAGAGACACATGTTAGATGCACTTGCAGGTTTTAAAATAAATAAACACAAAATCAAGATATACCAGACACCAAGACACAAAAGTTAAACAGAACTGATGAACCATATATAGGTCTTAAGGTTGAAAATAAAACAAAACATTTGGATATTAATATGACAAATATGAATTTTATGTTTTTTTCAAAATAATTACGTGAAGACATGCAATGAAATGAAAAAAGAGATGTTAAGATGAGAGAAAACACAATTGGCATTACTGGGGTGAATTTCTGTGTTTAAGATGAATGTCTTGCATAGAATGTTATTTTTATTTTAGGCATGATTTTTTTTATTTATCTGTAATATTTACTTGCCACTTATCTTGCCATGAGGCTGCTCAAGGCAGGTAATAATAATAAAAGGAGGGGGAAAAACAGAAGGAGTTTAAACAGAAGTAAAATAAAAGGACAATAGAATAAACAATAAAAAGGAACACGATGAGAAGACATCAATATTATAACCGAAAAGATGGACGAGTGGAGAGCAGAGAGGCCGATCAGTCGTGACATGTGATGTACTATTTAAATAATGGCAGAAATAATACATTTGTAAATTTATCTGAAACAGAAAAAAAAAGCGAATTAAATATAAGATGCAAAATAAGGTTTGCACTTCCTTGATTTGAAATGATATTTTGCAGCTTGCTGCTTGGTCTGGATGAAAGAATGGATGTTGCTAAGAAAGGGCATGATTTAAGATTTGGGTGGTATGGATATCTACGGTACGATAAAGCTAAGTAGATTTTAAAAATCATTTTGTTAGATGTGCCATACCAAGATTAGGGAACAGATATAAACTTAGGCTGTGCCAGAAAATCCTTTAGTGGCTCTCAGCCCAGGAAGCATTTTATAGAAGAGAAATGATTATTAAACATAAATGGCTGGTTTACTCTGGCACATTAGCATTTTGTTGAGGAGAACGTAGAATTATAAACAAAAGAACTGGCAGTAGAAAGATATTCATATTAATGGTATTCATATGTATAGTTATTAGAAGGATTTCAAATAGATAAAAGAGCATTCAAATAGATAAAAGAGAAAGTATGATAAAATGGGCTAAAGACCTTGGTTATAATATGCACAGGGATCAGTGGGTGAATATATTGTTAAAAGGATTAAATGATGAACAGCTTAGTATACACAGTATATTCTCTCCAAAGCTACTGGGAAAATTATATTTAATATCCTCCATCTTTTAAGCATGTGGGCAATATGCTTAATATTTCAGTATATTCAATTAATATTCCTTTTCTATTACCTTGAACATGATATACTGAAATATTCCCACACTAAAAAATCTGGAAGATGTCTTTCAGAAAACAATAGTTTGACCTCTGATGAAACTCATACAGATAGTCCTCAACTTAAGACAACAATTGAACCCATAATTTCCATTGCTAAGTAATGCAATTGTTGTGCCCAAAAAAGATTTTTTTGCCACAGTTAAGTGAATTGCTGCAGTTGTTAAGTGAATCATGTGGTTGTTAAATGAATCTGGCCTTCCCCACTGACTCTGCTTGTTGGAAGTTGGTTGGGAAGGTTACAAATCATGATCATATGATGCCAGAACACCGCAACAGTCATAACTACATGCTAACTGCAGTGGTGGGATTGAAATAATTTAACAGTTGGTTCTCTGCCGTAATGATTTCTTCCAACAACCAGTTCACCAAACTGCTTAGCAAGTTAACAACCGGTTCTCCCAAACCGGTGTGAACCGGCTGAATCCCACCACTGGCTTGCTGTCAAATGCCTAAATCTTGATCACGTGACCATGGCCATCAATGTGAAATGGTCGTAAGGGTCGTAAGAAATTTTTTCCAGTGCCGTTGTAGCCTCAAATGGTTTTACTAAATGAATGTTAAGTCAAGGGCTACCTGTATATAAGTTTTAGGACAAGGAGAGTCAGTTTAAATTCCTGAAATCATTAAGTAGGTAGTGGCACCTTTTCAGACCAACAAATTTGATGAACATGAATCTGTTCTTGTGAAATGTTTTGTCTATCTAGACTAAGAGTGTCAAACTCAAGGCCTGCAGGATGCTGAGATTTGGCCCGTGCGGCTGTCCTGGAAACAGTGAAGGACCAGCCGCGGTGCCCTCTGCCAGCAAAAACAGAGCTTGGGAGGGCCGCGTGCTCCGTTTTCACTGGCTTTGCCAGGAGGCCCATCCCAGCTGAAAACGGAGCTTACGAGGGCCATGTGCGCCGCCTCCAACCCCACTCCAAGCTCCATTTTCACTGGCAGAGAGTCGCAGGTTGCCATCCCAGCCGAAAATGGAGCTTGGGAGCCCGTTTTCACTGGCAGAGTGCTCAGCCACCACAGGCACCCCTGATATGAGTGATGTCAAGCTGGCCATGCCCCCTTGGGCCCCCAAGGTCAAACACAACTCTGATGTGACCCTCAATGAAATCAAGTTTGATACCCTTGATCTAGACCAGGGGTCTCCAACTCTTAGTAACTTTAATACTTGTGGACTTCAACTTCGAGAATTCAAGTCCCAGAATTCTGGGACTTCAACTCTCAGAATTCCTCAGCTTTGCTGGCTGAGGAATTCTGGGAGTTGAAGTCCAAAAATCTTAAAAGTTGCCAAGGTTGGAGACACCTAATCTAGACCATCCCAACTGTCCTCCACAAAACCTGCAATGAGTGACTTTAAATTTGTAATGGATGGGAAAACAGGTTCCCTAAAAGTATGTATTTTTTTTTTCTCATTGCATCCTTTTCTCTGTGAAACTTTCCGTGCTACTCGTTTTCTGGAAAGCGCAGAGAAATCGTTTTGTTTTGTGAAATTTTGCTGTTCACACACTTCCTCACCTTGGTGGCCCAAAGTGGCTTTTTATTTGCAAACATCATCAGAAGTCCAAACGAACAGCTGGTTAAAGAGCAACAGGGAAAGGAAATGTTCTTGGCTGGAACACACAATGCACCAACATCCTGTCCTGTTTCTTCTTTTTTTAATCTTATCATTTTCAGGTGTCCTTAGATAATATCCAAAATGAAAAGCAGGCTGTTTTTAGAAGCTTCCCCTTTTTGTGTCTTTTTGCAAGCAATGCTCAAATTAATTGGACTGCTGTGCTGTAATGCTAATCCCAAACTTACAGGGAATAAAATTTATGCTAGTAATTGCTAGCAAAAATAGCCCAATAAAATAGACAAATTTATTTTGCAAAAAAAAGAACCCAGGAACCCTCTCTCTCTCCTCTCTCTTTCTCCCTCTTTTTCCTCCTTTCTCCCTCCCTCTTTCTCTCTCTCCCTTTCTCTCTCCCTCCCTCTTTTGTTCTCTGCCTTTCTCTCTCCCTCTTTTTTCTCTCCCTCCCTCTTCCTCTCTCTCTCTCCCCTCTTTATCTCTCCCCTTTCTCTCCCTCCCTCCTTCCCCCTGTTTGTCTCCCTCTCTCTTTTTTCTCCCTCTCTCCCCCTCTTTCTCTCTCCTCCCCACTCTGTGTGTGTATGTGTGTGTATGTGTGTGTGTTGGGGGAATCTTATTAACTCTACAATAAAAATGCTCAAGCTCTTTTGAATGTGACCATTTTCTAGGATCCAACTGTGTTTTCTTTTGATGACTGCAGATTTCCGCTAAGAGTATATTTGCAATTACATCAAGGGAGAAGATAAGTTTAAACGAGTCATTTTTTTTTACACTTGCCATCAAACATCCCAGCCTCAAATGAGGAATATCACCCCTGATATTTTAAGAAAAACTATTTTCCCTCAGAATTTTTAATATTTTTTTATTTTTTCCAGGGCCGCCTTCCCTGTGGAACTACAAAACCCATCACTTAATGAAGAAGGCAAGGTTTGTGGTCTTACATAGACAAACACATACACAGCTTCAGGGGCAAGTAAACTGTCTCTTAATGATTCCAGAGATTAGTACTCTTATTCATTTTGATTATGCAGGTAGTCCTTGGGGCCAGAATTTAAGTTGCTAAGCAAAGCAGTTGTTAAGGGAGTTGCACACAATTTTACAAACTTTTTTTTTGCCAACTTCAGTTGCCAAGCAAATCACTGCAGTTGTTAAGTGAATCATGAAGTCATTAAGCAAATCTGTCTTCTCCCATTGACTTCTCAGAAGCTGGCTGGGAAGGTTGCAAATGGGGATCGTGAGTTCCTGGCAATACTGCAGCTGTCAGGAATTGGAATCAGACTAGAGCTGGAAGAGACCTTGGAGGTCTTCTAGTCCAGCCCCCTGCTTAAGCAGGAGAACCTATACCATTTCAGACAAGTCCAGACCGTCCAGTCTCTTCAAAGCCTCCAGTGATAGAGCACCCAAAACTTCTAAAAGCGAGCCGTTCCACTGGTTAATTGTCCTCAGTATTAGGAAGTTTCTTTTTAATTCCTTGCTTAGTTTCCATCTTGCCTTCTCGTGTAACCTATGACTGTCATTAAGTGTCGTACCTTATGATTCTCGACTCTTAACGAATGTATCTTTTCTTTTATGTATACTGAGAGTATTTACACCAAGACAAATTCCTTGTGTGTCCAATCACACTTGGCCAATAAAGAATTCTATTCTATTCTATTCTATTCTATTCTATTCTATTCTATTCTATTCTATTCCTTCCAATATTCTATTCCATTCCATTCCATTCCATTCCATTCTATTCTATTCTATTCTATTCTATTCTATTCTATTCTATTCTATTCTATTCTATTCCTTCCAATATTCCATTCCATTCCATTCCATTCCATTCCATTCCATTCCATATCTATTCTATTCTATTCTATTCTATTCTATTCTATTCTATTCTATTCTATTCTATTCCATTCCATTCCATTCCATTCCATTCCATTCCAATCCAATCCAATCCAATCCAATCCATCCATCCATCCATCCATCCATCCATCCATCCATCCATCCATCCATCTATCTATCTATCTATCTATCTATCTATCTATCTATCTATCTATCTATCTATCTATCTATCTATCTATCTATCTATCTATCTATCTATCTATCATCTATCCATCTATCTTTGGAAAATAAGTTGACCCCCTCTTCTTTATGGCAGCTCCTCAAATACTGGCAACTTGAAGATGGGTGAACTTCAATTCCCAGAATTCCCCAGCCAGCCTCTTAACATAACAGAGCAAACGAGAAGACATTTCACATTTATATTTTCTCTCTCGGCTTATTGGCTTCATTTGCATACTGACGGAATATACTGTAGTATGCAAGATTGCCAGATTTTGCACAGCTGTGATTAAACTCCATCAGAAAGTGACCTGTGCCTCAAACCAGCCTTAATGAGTATTTGACTTATTAGTTGAAAGCCTTTTGCATTATGATAGCTTTCATTAGCCATACATTAGCATTTATGTTTATTTTTGCACTGATTTATTTCTATTTTAATCCCTTTTTAATTAGTTTCATAGCATTTAAACATGTTTTTAACTTTGTGATACAAAATCACATTCTCTCTCTCTCTCTCTCTCTCTCTCTCTCTCTCTCTCTCTCTCTCTCTCTCTCTCTCTCTCTCTCTCTCTCTCTCTCTCTCTCTCTCTCTCTCTCTCAACACACACAATGACTTTTAAAATTATTATAGAAACGTAGAGCTCGTGGAGACCTTGGCCAACTCCCTGTTCAAGCAAGAGAACTTATTCCATTCTGGACAAATGGTTGTCCAGTCTCTTCTTGAAAACCAACTTCAGGTGGCAAGCCATTCCACTGATTAATTGTTCTCATTGTCAGGGAATTTCTTCTAAGTTTTAGGTTGGTTCTCTCTTTAGTGACCTTCCACCCATTACTTCTTGTCTTGCTCTGAGGTGCTTTGGAGCAGTGGTCGCCAACCAGTGGGTCAGGGACCACTGGTGGTCTGCGAGAAAATGTTGGTGGTCCGCAGAGAAATGTCATCCCCAAAGCAATTAATTAAGGTTGTGTGGGAACACAAGGCTTGCGTTGCTTGCATTGTAAACAACACAAGGTAGCGAGGGGAGAGGGGGAAAGGGTGGAGGTGGAAAACTTGCCCCACTCGCCCCACGTGCTTGGCCTGGCCACTGGGCTACTTTTTTCCACTTCTTTTTTCTTCTGCTTTTGGCTGCATGCAAGGAAAGCAACAAAAGTCTTTCTTTCTCTCCCCCAAACTCCGCCAGAAATGAGTCTTTGGGACCCTGAAAGGCCTCCTGCTCCAAGAGGCTATGCCATTCTGGCACAGTTTGGGGGTGAGAAAGAAAGACTTCTGCTGCTTCTGCTGCTTTCCTTGCATGAAGCCAAAAGTCTCTCTCTCTCTCTTTCCACCTGAGAACGGAGTTGGAGATGGTATCCTGCGATCCCCAATAAAGAATGATTGGTAGGCAAATGAGGTGGGGGAATTTTCCTGCAGACTTTTTTTTGAGATTTTCCCAGGGTCTCTGGTCCACAGGATTTAAAATTATGAGTTTGGTGGTCTCTGAGGTCCAAAAGGTTGGCGACCCCTGCTTTGGAGTATATTTGGGGAATTTCCTCTTCTCTGCCTGCCCCCAAGTACTGTCCAGATTGAAAAACGCTTAAGCTTCTTGTGACTCTTACTGCTTTTCAACTTGCCAAGGAACTGGGGAGAGGGAAGGGTGAAATGGAATGCGGAGGCTCCAGACTGCAATCGTGAGAGCCAAGGACACTTCTGCAGGAGGCAGCCAAAACATGGACTGTTATCAAAGCAAAAGAACTGGACAATGTGACCTGTTCCATGGGAGGAGGGGATGAATCCTATTTCTTAACTATTCAGGCTTGCGCAGGAAAATGTAGAGTTGGTTCTGCTTTCTTCGGTGCTGAAATGATGAACTCAGTAACGTTTGCTTTTGGGACCTCAAACTTTCTGAGAGTGTCTACGCTTTTTGGGTTCGTTAGTTGGACTGATGACATAGTTATTGTGATAACCCAAGTCACAAAAATAGAATAAAGTTCCTTTAATGCCTCCAACTTGGCTCCAATGTCCAATTATCCTCGGCTGGAAATCAAACTCTTAAAGAAAACAGTTTATGGAATGAGTAAATGCAGTCCGCACCCAAAGTAAAGTTAATTCGAAATAAAAAATCAAACACAAACCACACTGAAGGAATTACTACGGCAGACAAGGATGATTAATTGCAGACTTCTACCAGATAAGGCAGGCATCACAGTTGGGAGGAAGCCAAAACACAAATAAGCTCCGACAAGAATAATACATGCTTTGCTTCCAGCACTGGGCCATGCACATGTCCTTTTAAACAGTCCTCACAGCTGCAGCCCATGAAGGGGATCAGGGCCCTTTCTTCCCCTGTAGACCATGCCATTCATGTCTCTCCCTTATCCTCTCTTCCCTGTGTGCCCTAGGATGGAGAGGGGATGGGCCTGGGTCTTCCTCTGACTGCCCAGCCAGCCTGTGCCCTTCCCCAGTTTCCTCCACAACCTCCAGAGCCACAATTCCACTCCCTGTCAGATGTTCCTCTTCTCCCTCGGAGTCAGACTCCATCAGGGCCATGACAGTTATCATGTCTTTCTCAATTCATAAAACATTTCTATGCCCTTGTCTGTCTCTTTGTTAGTCTTTACTGCTAGCATTCTGTCCCTCTTATTCTGGTCTGTGGCTGTGATAAAAATTAGATTGGATTTGATACAAAGAAAGCATGCAAGCAAAATGATATGCACCACTAGTGTCAACTTGATGTTCACTTGTTCATAAAATATTTCATAAATGAGGTAACATGTCATAAATGGACAGGAATGATGCAAATTCAAAATTTACAAGCATTTCTGAGGAATGGATAGCCCTCCTCTTAAATCTGCATCATACAGAGATTTTTATTCTAGGTTTGAAGTATAGTTATTTCGCAAAAAGATGCTAAGGATATTGAATGAAATTAAAAACAAACAACTGAGTTGCAGAAGACGCTAACAGACTTAAAATTTTCATACCAAATTCAATTGCTACCCTAGCAACTGTCTATGTTAACTGCCTGGGAAATAGAAGCAAAATTGAACAATGCAAAACAAAGACATTTTGAGTTTGCAAACCAATTAGGAAGCTGGCTGGCATATAAACTGAGAAAGGGAGCAGAAAAGAAAAAGATAAGAGTAAATTCAAGAAGGGGAGATGGTATTAACAGATAATGACTTTATTCAAGAGTCCTTTTATATAACTTCTGCTCTGACCTGTATAAGAGACAGGAAATGGATATGCAAATAATAGAAAACTATTTTAGTTTTAGTATTCTGTAGACTTTAGAAAAAGTTCAGAGGAGAGCAACCAAGATGATTAGGGGACTGGAGGCTAAAACATACGACGAATGGTTGCAGGAATTGTGCATGGCTCGTCTAGTGAACAGAAGGACCAGGGGAGACAGGATAGCAGTCTTCCAATATCTGAGGGGCTGCCACAGAGAAGAAAAGGGGGTCAAGCTATTTTCCAAAGCACCAGAAGACCAGACAAGGAATAATGGATGGAAACTGAACAAGGAGAGATTCAACCTGGAAATAAGGAGGAATTTTCTGATCATGAAAACAATCAACCAATGGAACAGAAGTTGCCTTTGGAAGTTGTGGGAGCTTCATCACTGGAGGCTTTCAAGAAGAGACTGGACTGTCCTCTGTCAGAAATGGTGTAGGGTCTCCTGCTTGGCAGGGGGGGTTGGACTAGATGACCTAGAAGGTCCCTTCCAACTCTGTTAATCTAATGTCTTCTATTTAAAAACAACATCTGCCAAATCTTTCACAAAACTCTGTTTTTATTCTTAAGCAAAAAAGGCCAAATGGTTCTCTGCACAATTATCACCAGAACAGGAAACAGATTCTTAAAAAATTAGCGAAAAGCAACAATACTGATAGTCCTTGACTCACAACAATTCATTTAGTGACTGTTCCAAGTGACTTATGACCATTTTTCATAGTTTTGACTTTTGCAGCATCCCCCCAGTCACGTGATCAAAATTCAGATCCTTGGCAGCTGACTTGTATTTATGACAGTTGCAGTGTCTTGGGGTCACATGTGATCCCCGTTTGCGACCTTCTGCCAAGTAAGGTCAATGAGGAAGCCAGATTCACTTAACAACCGTGCTACTAATTTAGCAACTGCAGTGATTCACTTAGTGACTGTGGCAAGAAAAGTCATAAAACGGGGCAAAATTCACTTGACAAATGTCTCGTTTAGCAACAGGCTCAACTGTCGTTATAAGTCGAGGACTACCTGTATGGGATGTGGCTTTTCTTCCACCTCTCCTTGAATGAAAATGGCTGTTTCTTAAATTATATTTTTGAATTAAATTATCGATGGAGGCCTTGCTCTTTCTCCCCTCGGTCCCTCCCTTTGAAAGCAACTGGAATTTATTTCAAGAGAAAGGCAAGCGATAAACAGAACTCCATCAGGCAGAAGCAGAATTAAAGACGAGAAACATTTGAACTCCTAATCTTTCATTGCTGACCTCAAATGCAGGCACATTTAGGAATACAGATTGATCAGAATTCCACTCCTTCCTGCCTCCCCCACCAACTTCTCAAATGCTGCTTAGATGTCACTAATCAAAATGTATTTATGCACACGCAGCCAACTTGTTTCGTGCGGAGGGCTGCAGCTAAGAATTAAAAATGAGTTTGCTCATTTGGGGAAAAAAAATGTCCTTCCCAAAGGTGCAAAATCCTGCTGGAGTTACTTCCCACCGGTCAACGTAGCCTGCAGTGCTGCATTCTAACCACTGTGCCACTGCAGCTCTTATTAGATGCACAATTCTGTCAGTTGCTTACAAGATGCGCTTATGCACGTCCCCTACAGACCTCTTAGGAAAGGGGTGAGGTCAATAGTAGACAGTCTTAAGGTTAAAGTTCTTGGGGTTTGGGGAAGAAACCACAGAGTCAGGTAGAGTATTCCAGACATTGATCACTCTGTGGCTGAAGTCGTATTTCCAGCAATCAAGTTTGGTGCGGTTAACCTTGAGTTTGTATCTATTGTGTGCTCTTGTGTTGTTATGGTTGAAGCTGAAGTATTCATTGACAGGTAGGACATTGCAATGTATGATTTTATATACTATACTTAGATCAGACTGAAGGTGGCATAATTCAAGGTTTTCTAGGTCTAGAATTTCAAGTCTGGTGGCATAAGGTATTCTACCCATTGGGAAGCTCTGGGCTATGCCTTCTTTTATCTGACCATGTCCTAGGCAGCTTCTCTTCACTGGGTCTTCCAAAGTCATTCCCACAGACAGCTACCCTAGCCTTGAGATGGATTTGGGGTGTGTTACTTTGGGTTTGGCTAGTCTGGAGAGAAGAATTAAGGGTACAGTGGTGGGATTCAAAAGGTTTTACTACCGGTTCTGTGGGCGTGGCATGGTGGGCGTGGCTTTGTTTGGTGGGCGTGGCTTGGTGGGCATGGCAGGGGAAGGATATTGCAAAAATCCCCATTCCCTCCCCACCTGCTTTCCAGCTCCGTTCTCCTGTGCAGGGCAACCAAAGAAGACCCAGCCAATCAGCTGGCACTCAACGAGGGGCAGAGAAGAGATGGGGTTGGCCAGTTCTCCAAACTACTCAAAATTTCCACTACAGGTTCTCCAGAACTGGTCAGAACCTGCTGAATCCCACCAATGTAGGGGTGACATAATGACAGTGTTCCAGTATTCAAGGGGCCGACACAAAGAAGAACGGGTCATATTATTCTCCAAAGCATCAGAAGGCAGGACAAGAAACAATGGATGGAAACTAGTCAAGGAGAGAAGCAACTTAGAATTAAGGAGAAACTTCCTAATAATAACAACAATTAGCCAATGGAATAATTTGCCTTCAGAAATCGTGACTGACCCATCACTGGAGGTTTTTTAAGAAGAGACTGGACAGCCACTTATCTGAAATGGGATAGGTTCTCCTGCTTGAGGAGGGGGCTGGACTAGAAGACCTCCAGGGTCCCTTCCAGGTCTATTCTATTCGAATCACTTTCTCCTGTTTCTGACTGTGCCATGGCTTCACCCACTCATGAAAGTCAGAAGGCCTCCCAGAATTCAATAACCCTCATTGTTCTGAGACAATGTCTCCAAAACCGGCTTAAACCCGAGGATAACAAAGACACTTCCACTGCCATAAATTAGCAATTCCCAGCTTAACGACTCTTCCTGGACTAATTGCCAGAGACTATTGTACATTATGGGAGTGCAACGCGACTAATACCTAAATATGCTTCAGTGATTACGGTGCCATCTTCAATAACCGAGCTGTTTAAATGTCATTGTGGAAATAGCTCTTTAGCGGGAGATAAAATGTTATTTCCAGAGTGGGCCAGCAGAACCTAATCAACCTTTGGGGGAGTTTCTCTTGGAAACTCTGGGTTATTATTTTTGTTCTTAATGGAAGAAAATGTGAGAAAGGCCTCCATTACAAGCTCCGCAGCTAATATAATATTGCCAGTTGGAAGGGGTTAAAAAAAAAAAACCCAGAAGAGATTTCTCAGGGAATAGCGGTCTTCCAATATTTGAGGGGCTGCCACTGAGAGGAGGAAGGGGTCAAGCTATTTTCTAAGGCATCCAAAGGCCAGACAAGGAATAATGGATGGAAACTGAACAAGGAGAGATTCAACCTGGAAATAAGGAGGAATTTTCTGACAGTGAGAACAATCAACCCATGGAACAGAAGTTGCCTTCAGAAGTTGTGGGAGCTTCATCACTGGAGGCTTTCAAGGGGAGATTGGACTTCCATCTGTCAGAAATGGTGTAGGGTCTCCTCTTTGGGCAGTGGGTTTGACTAGATGACTTACAAGGTCCCTTCCAACTCTGTTAATCTAATCAAAAATCCAAGATGATTAGGGGCCTGAATACTGATGGATGCTGGTAGGAAGAGGCAGGATTTTTCCCCTTATTTTCCTCCCCCCAAACTAAGCCCAATCACATAGTTTTGTAGTGAAGCACAGGTATCCAGCTAGTATATTGATAAAATAGTAAATGTCATGAATGCAAGAACAGCTTCTTCTTCTTCCATGTCTACATCAAACTTTAAAGTGCCAGAATGAAGCTATATTCTTGGCTTTGTCACTGGCCAAAAACAATTCATTATTGGTACATGTTTCTGGTAGTAGTTTACATACCAGTAGTTGAGCTGGGCTCTGTGTCTCTCAGAACAGCTTCCATATATATGGCGCTTTATCATTTTTTCCAACCATGTGTGTATTTTTGTCTAATTTTTTTTTTGCCTTTGGGCATGTCCACCACATATGATAATACAAACCAGGTATCTGATGACATTTCAAACATTTAGCGGACGTGGCCTTAAACATCTTTGCCAACCTTGTGGGTGAAAAATATCATTTGTAAAACATTTTATAAAGATTTTCCTTATATGCAGCTGACATCGTTAATTTATAATTCCTATCCCACAATTTCTGCCACTTATCTATTGTGTAACGAACATTTTTAGCCCATAACTATCATTGTCTCCTTTACTTGCTCACTTTCCATTTGGATACTTAATAGATATTAATGAATAAATAATTATTAATTCCATCCTGCAACATTATCTGTAACAGTCTCAAACATCCACATCTGCCTATCCTAGGTCCTAGGGAAGGACCAAAATGCCAAATCCAGTCTGAACATCTGGCCGACTGTGCAACGAACAATCCTAATAACAGGAGGAGGTCAGGACTTACCATATATCCCGGTCCACAGGTGCATTTCCCTGTGATGCTGTCACAATCCGCTCCATTTTGACAATGGCAAACAAGGCGACAACTTTCACCGTAGAACCCTGGTGCACACGTTTCGTTGCAAAAGAGCCCTGCCCAGCCAGCTTTGCAGTTGCATTCGCCAGACAGAGGATGGCAACTGTCAAAAAAGAGATGCAGGATTAATCAGCTATTCCGCCAGGAAGAAAAGCAACCCCAGGTCCTTGGAAGCCAACATCTGACCCATTTATATGTCACACCATGTTTACAAACCTTCAGGTCATGGTTGTCCCAGAGGCAACTAGACTTTCTGATTTTTCTCTGCAGTTGTTCTCATCCAAGAAGCTTCTTCAGCTCTGACTTGATGGTGGGGGAATGGAAGGATTTATATTCCTTGCAGACAATTCCTGCTCATTTGTATTCTTTTAGCATGTCGTTAAGGTCACCTGGAGGTTTATCTGTGTTATCAGGGTCACCTGAGTGGTGCAAATGGGTGTGGAATCTTTTTGGAAGTGTTGAAAGGACTGTGTTGTATCTACCTCCAGTCTACAACAAGGTCCTTTCAGCAGTTCCAAAAAGGCTCCACAGCCATTTGCACCACTCAGATAACAGATAAACTTCCAGGTGACCTTAACGACATGCTAAAAGAATGCAAATGACCAGCTGTCTGCAAGGAGTATAAATCCTTCCATTCTCGATCCTATCCCTCTGTTCATGCAGCCTATGATTACATTGACTTTACTTTGAAAATGTAAACCAGAATTACAAAATCCCCAAGAAAAGTTTTACTTAACTGGCCTAGTTTCTACCCCCACACCCCCTACTTAAGCTATCAACCAAAGAGCTAGCACATAATGTTGTGCCTAAAAATTACCAAGTTCTGTAGCTGTCTTATGCTTCCTCGAGTAACTAATTAAAACAATTAATCAGCTTAATAAAAAAAAAATAAGAAAAGTTTCCAACTGACATACTCCTTGAATTATATGTTCCTCGGTTCACGCCTCTTAACATTTAGATGAAAACTCATAAAAACAGCCAGTGCCTCCACCCACCTCCGTTTCTATTAATCTCCATGGAATGGAAACATAAAATGAAACAGCAAAGCAATCGTTTGGTTTCCCTGGTTTTGCGCTTCTTCCTTGTGGCACATACAACGCGACGTTTTCAAGCCATTTGGCCCCGCATAGCTAAATTAAATCTTTCAAAAGTAATATATGTTTCTTGCAGTCAGAATCCATACATTACAATTCAACCTAACACCGCATCACCTGGTAAGCATTTCTCCTGCAAGGTGGAGCCTTTCATCAGAATATAAAAGGTTAGGCCTTTTAAAAACAAATTACCAACATGAAATACGTTTATTTTATGAGTGGCACAAAGTTTATTCTCCTAAATAATAAGCATGCAAGAGACAAACAGCAAGAAGAGCAGAATTAACAGTCAATACGCCATTCAGGGAAAGCTAGTTTTTTAATCTCACTCTCTCTGTCTCCTAAAATCTCTATTTCTGCCTTCGGTAATATTCTGTCTCAGCTCATATCTCCCGACTCTGAAGAAAGTGAAATGGATTGAAAACAAGTTATCTCTGCCTAGGTCTCTATTTTTTTTTTTTAGTTCAGCTCCAGCAAAGTGTCCTCTGTTGATACAAGGCTGTGGGTCAAGACTGAAGACCTTAGCTTGGAAGTAGATCTACAGTGGAATCTCGGGACTCTTTGTTAATTGGTTCTGGGAGACTGATGAGGTTCTGATGAGCACCAAAAACAATAAGTGCCAAACAAATTTTCCCCATAACGAATAATGTAGTAAGTCACAAGGCAGTTGACACGCTCTAGCGTGAGCATCGAGTACCAAACAACGAATACTGGGACAAAATTTTCCTGTCAAAATGCACTGAGTACAAGTTGTCCTTGACTTACGATCACAATTGAGCCCAACATTTATGTTGCTAAGCGAGACATTGGTTAAGTGAATTGTGCTCCATTTTACAGCCTTTCTTGCCACAGTTGTAAGGTGAGTCACCGCAGTGGTTAAGTTAGTAACATGGTTGTTAAGTGAATCTGGCTTCCCCATTGACTTGGCTTGTCAGAAGGTCGCAAAAGGGACATGGCAACCATCATAAATATGAACTATTCAGCACCTGAATTTTGATCACGTGATGCTGCAACAGTCATGAGTGTGAAAAATGTTCATAAGTCCCTTTTTTCGGTGCTGTTGTAACAAAAAGAGTTGTTGTAAGTCAGGATTCTGGTACTTGCCCCCATTTAAATAATGAGTCTTGAGCCAAACTTCCAAAACTTCAAAAGGATTTATTGGGAGTTAACATATCTGGCACTGCCTGGGTGTAGCCGCCGAGACACATCATTCATTGTCACCCTTGACCCTGGTTTTCCCTCCACTCCCTGGGTGTATCTTAATTCATATTCTCCAGTGGGACACATCCATAGCCCAGAGCCATCAATCATGTTCTCCAGTTAGAATTTTGCACGGCAGAAACTTCAGTCACCTAGTTATTATCTTTGAAAACATTTATGGAATGCAGTTTAGGTTTGCAAGCTGTTGCAATTGCTCCCCCTCCCTTTCTGTTGGCAACTCTAAAAAGACCAGAGAAATATTTTATATGAGTTTACATCAAAGACTACCTGTACCAAATTCGATGAATTTCAAAGCAGTTGCATACCAAGGTATCACAGTACAAGAATCGGATCCAATTTTGGACACTGGCATTATGTGCCTTGCCTATGATGATAATGCCATGGTCAGACTGGAACCCAAATCCAGACAGACAGATGTCCTTTGAGAAGGTCATAGGTCCTTCATCTTTTGGTACCTCTTTGTCTTGAAACTTAACAAGCTGAAGCAGAGTTTCTTGGAAAGTTAAACCCTGAAATGCCAACACAATGCATGAAAAATACATCTATGGATCCATGCCTGCCGCTGTCTCTCCTGTCCCCCCCCGAGGACCAAGATAAGGCTGAGTGGAATGACAGATTTTATCAGTTGAGTGACTAGACTCATTTATTAAGAGCTGCAGATACCATCTGGAGACAAGACTGTTTCAAGGCAAGAAAGCAGGTACAAACAGATAGGAAGTTAAAAAAGAAGCCAGCCGTGAATAGAAATCTGGCTGGATCTGAAGCATATAATGCAAATATTATACCGGGGGAATAAATGTTAAGAAGGTCATTTATTCCTATCAAATTTGAAAATCCTACCTAGCCTTCATTAAGAATGCATCCAAACTTCAGATTTCCTTAATGAATGCAACAATTCATGAAACGAGGGTAGGGAAACTCTTTATGCCATCCTAAGCTCCATTACCAGAGGGATACAATCAAGATCAAGTGAGTTATTGATACCACTCTATAAAGCCTTAGTAAATCACACCTAGAGTACTGCATCCACTTTTGGTCACCATACTATAAAAAAAAATGCTGAGACTCTGGAAAGAGGACAGAAAAGAGCAACCAGGATGATGAGGGGACTGGAGGCTAAAACCTACGATGAACGGTTGCAGGAACCGGGCATGGTCAGTCTAGGGAAGAGAAGAACCGGGGAGACAGGATAGCATCTTCCAATATTTGAGGGGCTGCCACAGAGAGGAAGGGGGCTCAACCTATTTTCCAAGGCCCCCAAAGGCCAGACAAGGAATAATGGATGGAAACTGATCAAGGAGAGGTTCAACCTGGAAACAAGGAGGAATTTTCTGACAGGGGGAACAATCAACCCATGGAACAAAAGTTGCCTTCAGAAGTTGTGGGAGCTTCTTCACTGGAAGCTTTCAAGAAGAGACTGGACTGCCACCTGTCAGAAATGGTATAGATTGGGTCAAGCTGTTTTCCAAGGTACCTATTTGGCAAGACAAGGAATAATGGATGGGAACTGACCAAGAAGAGATTCAACCAGGAAATAAGAATAAATTTTCTGACAATATTATTATTATTATTATTATTATTATTATTATTATTATTATTATTATTAGTAGTAGTAGTTATTAGTAGTATTGTATTAGTATTAGTATTAGTATTATTAGTATTATTAGTATTATTAGTATTATTAGTATTGTTATTATCGTTATTATTATTATTTTGCAAGGGCTTTGCAGAAAAGATCTCCTGATTTGGAGAGAACCTTGGTCCTTCAGTAAGTGATCTTGCCGTTAAGGCAGAACATCAAGCAGTAACAGATTGGAAGCTGAACACTGAAAGACTTTGGGATTTTTATACAAAAGGTGCAACTCTTGGGATTAAAATGTCTTTAAGGAAATCAATACAGGTAGTCCGCAGCTTACAACTATATGTTTAAGCGACCATTCAGAATTACAACCACACTGAAAAAAGTGACTGATAACCCGGTCCTCCTCTACCATCATAGCATCCCCACGGTCATGGGATCCAAATTCTGGTGCTTGGCAGCCAGCATGGATTTGCAACAATTGCAACATCCCAACATCCCAACTTCCCTTTATCTCTTCTCCTTTCCCTTCCCTTCCTTCCCTTCCCTTTGTATCTTCTCCCTTCCCTTCCTTTCCTTCTCTTCCCTTTATCTCTTCTTTCCTTTCCCTTCCCTTCTCTTCCTTCCCTTTATCTCTTCTCCCTTCCCTTCCCTCCTTTTCCCGTCCTAGATTACCTTCTTCTCTCTGATGGAGAAAGCTTATAGACTGTGTCAGACGATCTGGCTTTAGCAAAAGAATAGATTTTATTTGATTTGTTGAGCCAAAGGCATATAACTAAGGCACCAATCACACCACTATCTTCAAGAGAATTTCAACTCTATAATCTTTGAGACAAGAGCTTAACCCCAGACAGAGTTTGAGTGATCTCCATTAAAACATCCACCTTGCTGTTTGTCTCCTGGTCGAAAGGGGTCACTTTGGAATGTAGCTCTGGAATGGCAGAAAAGGTCAGATAAATTATAAATGCTTGTTTGAATTGGGGTTGAGGAAGTCGAGCCGTTCTGAGATAATCAAATATGGCAGAAATGGAAACAAGGCTCAATACAGAATGATCACTTGCAGAAGAGTTCACCAACTTTTGTACAAAATTGCCTAGTGCAAAGCAAAACAACAACAACAAAGCTCTGTTGAGCTCAGACAGCCATCAGTTTGAGAATGCCAGTCTGTTGAAATCCCCCTCTACTACATGCTGACTAGGTGGCGCATCAATTCAATGCAGATCATCTGATGTGGAAAAGAAATGAGATGAAACCAAGGGTCAAAGTAAAAAAACCACATCACGGACTGATTTGCATTTACTGTAAGATTTCCTCAGGCAGAGAGAAGAAAGGCAAGTAGGCAAGCAAGCAAGGAGGAAGTTCCCAAAGAAATAGGATCTTAAGACTGGAAGGGGCCATTGAGGTCTTCTACTCCAACCCCATACTCAGTGTGAAAATTCTCTGACCATCCCAGACAAATGGCTGTCCTTGTCTTGAAAATGATGGAGCCCCAGACATCTGCAAAAAGAAGATGGGACAAGAGTCCAGAAGATTCAAGGTTCCAGAAGATGCACCCTCTTCTGGACCCTCTACCCACTGGTTCTTGTTCTGCCCTTAAGACTCTACAGAGAGTAAGTCCACACCCTTTTTTCTGTAATAGCACTTCAAGCAAGGGAGGATTTCTCAGAAGAAGCATGTGGAGGGGGGAAAAAAGCAGATTCTGAAAGAGGAAGGAAGGAAGGAAGGAAGGAAGGAAGGAAGGAAGGAAGGAAGGAAGGAAGGAAGGAAGGAAGGAAGGAAGGAAGGAAGGAAGGAAGGAAAAAAGAGATGAAGGAAGAAAGGGAGGGAGGGAGGGAGGGGGAAGGGAGGAAAGAAAGAGGGAAGGAAGGGAGGAATGGAGGGAGGAAGGAAGGAAGGAGGGAGGGAGGAAGGAAGGGAGGGAGAAAGGAAAAAGGAAGGAGGGAGAGAAGGAAGGAAGGAGGGAGGAAGGAAGGGAGGGGAGAAAGGAAAGAAGGAAGGAGGGACAGAAGGAAGGAAGGAGGGAGGGAAGGGAAGGAAGGAAGGAAGGAAGGAAGAAAGGCCAGAACTCCACTCACTTCCTTCTGCTGTCTTGCCAATTGCTGACACAAGGCCCTGTAGACACTTCCCCAAACCCTTGACTCTTGAAAAGGGTGAAAGATCCTATCAATCATATTTTAAAGATGCTCTTTGCCCCAGTTCAATTTCTCCCTTTTCCATCAGAGCCTGGCAAGATGCTGTTCTCATACCCAACTGGCAATCCCCTCTCCCCATGTTTCTTGCAGTGGGCCTAAGAGCAGGAGATGAATGTCTTCCGTTAGGCAGAGAAAGCACCTGGTGACGTTTTCCTCCTGGCTACCGGAAAGCTCCTTGCTCTACATCTTCCCCCTTTTGCAGAAACACCGCACACATACCTGACTGTGTTAGTAGCATGACATGGACACCATTTGTTGCATTTCAGTCCGTAGTATCCCTCGGGACAGATCCGCTCCTGACAATGGATGCCCTTAAAGCCCAGATCGCACAGACACGCTCCGTTGACATGGTAGCACTTGGCTCTGTTCTCGCAGTTACACTTCTCCATACACTGGAAGCCAAATGTCCCCACTGGACACTCCTCCTGGCACCTACGAAGAAACATCAGGGACTCAGCATCAGGCGGGCCAAATTATTGATAAATGATTCCTTCCTTATCATATAGGTTGCACCATTATTATAACAATAACAACACTTAAGACTTATATACCGCTTTACAGTGCTTTACAGCCCTCTCTAAGTGGTTTACAGGGTCAGCATCTTGCCCCCAACAATCTGGGTCCTCATTTTACTGACCTCAGAAGGATGGAAGGCTGAGCCAACCTTGAGTCAATGAGAATCGAACTGTTGGCAGTGGGCAGAGTCACCCTGCAATACTGCATTCTAACCACTGTGCCACCATAGTCCTTCCTTCCTTCCTTCCTTCCTTCCTTCCTTCCTTCCTTCCTTCCTTCCTCCCTTCCTTCCTTCCCCCCCTCCCTTCTTAGCTCTCTCTAAGCGGTTTACAGGGTCAGCTTCTTTCCCCCAACAATCTGGGTCCTCATTTTTCCCATCTCGGAAGGTTGGAAGGCTGAGTCAACCTTGAGCCAGTCAGGATTGAACTGCTGGCAGTTGGCAGAGCTAGCCTGCAATACTGCATTCTAACCACTGCACCACCACGGCTAAGCATTCATACAGGTTACAGAATACTTGAGTTAGAAGGACCATTGGAGGTCTTCAAGTCCAACCCACTGCTCAAGCAGGAGATCATATAGTACCATTCTGGATAAATGCTGTCCGGTCACTTCTTAAAAACCTCCAGTGATGGAGCACCCACAACGTCTGAAGGCAAGCAAGTCATATCACCACTGATTAAAATGTTTCCTGTAACTGCCCCACAGAAAAACTACTGTTAAACATTTTTTGTTTGTAGCTCATTTTGCACAGAATACGAAGTGTTAAAATATGACAATAAGGGAGAAAATATTTTAGCGGATATTGTTTGCCTGGGGAAAAATGCAGCAATAAAATTGCTTAATAGGAAAAAGAATATACAGTGGCTGATTTAATTTAATATAATTTTGACTAGAAACAAACAGGCTGTGAAAAACTTCAACTAGTTTGGCTGCTACATATACTTCTGCATGAGTTTATCATCTGCGATAGTTATTTTAAGGCATTTTAGTTGGTAGAACAATCTTCTGCTTCCTTTTAAAATAGAAATATTACTTTTAATATTTGGGCCGAAGTTCATTAAGAACTGGCTTACATATTTAGATAATTAAACATGGAATGTCACTGCCAAAGATAAATAGTTTAAAGTAAATGGTTCAAAATATATCCACCTCTGGAAAGCTACTTGGTTTAAGACCCAGAATTTTGGGCTTTATGGAATGCAGTTTTTCTACGGAGAAGAATTTTTGTGCGTGTTTATGTAATGCGGGAAAACCTTACAGGCATGTCTTGAATATCTATCATCTTAAAATGGCCCGTTTCTCTTGAAATAAACTGTTCAGATTCCTCTGATTCAAATTATATCAAAGTAGCACCTCACTGCAAATATCTCTTAAGTCAGGGGTCCCTAATCTTTCCGGCTGGTGGGAGAGAGGATGGCTCTGCACAAACAGTGTGCGTGAACACCACAGCTCCATTTGCACAAGCATTGGGCATGCACACATGCCCCTTTGCACAAATGGAGCTTGTGCAAGCAGTCCGGGGGTTGGGGAGCCCCTCTTAGGCTACCACTGAGCCCGAAGCCCTGCCATCTCTTTTCATCATTGCTGAGAATTGAATATCAGTGGCCGATTCTGTGACTTGCCCTTCGAAGTCAGCCCCTGCAGGCTGTTTCCTTTCTGGAACCCTGGTGTGTGTGCACACGTGTATGCTTTCACACCTAATCTTCTGGCCCCTTGGAACTGAATAGCCCTCGATCTTCCTGACTACAGCACCAATGCTTTCTTTGGCCGAGCAGTTGGAAACTCTCACGAATGAAGGCAAATATGTTTGTCCCAGGATAACGTTGCAGGATCCAATCTGAGTCTGTCATTGATCAAAAAAAGGAATCCTACAGATTTTACTCTGCTAGTCCTTCTCAAAGATCCATCTCATCCCATTTTTTTTGAACTATTACCATCTGGCAGATGGCACAGAATAATAAAAACAAGGACAAATAGGCTGAAAACAACTTCGACCCCAGGGCAGTAGCTCCGTTGAATTCTACTGTATCTGGGGTTTTCAATTCAATGTGCAGAGTGTGGAGGATGTGTGTTTGTGTTTATTTTCACCGTCATGATGTGCACTGAAGATGGTGTATGATTTCGTTGTACGAGGTGCAATGACAGTAAAGTAAAAGTAAAAGTAAAAGTAAAAGTAAAAGTATAGAGAATAGTGCTCATCTCCGTTTAAAGGCCACTGAACAAGCACTGTCTGAAGGCATTTCTGCAGTCCTATGCCAACATGATGTCATGCAGCACTGTTACTTTCCCACCAAAGTGGTACCTATTTATCTACTCGCATTTTCATGCATTCAAACTGCTAGCTGGGCAGGAGTTGAAGCGAGGATGGGAGCTCACTCGTCACATGGTGCTTGAGTCTTGAACCTGAGCTGCTGACTTTCCAGCTGACAAGCCCAGTCTTGAGCCATCTTGCTACCTCTTTTGGGGGGGCTCGTGCTGGAACCCATCCATCAGAGATTTCCCGAAGATGGGCTCCAGCACAAGCCTGAAAGCTTGGAAGAATAAACTTTTGGTGCTGGTGACAGAGTCAGATTGGATCCTGAAGTTGGCAACTCTTTCTGGCTGATGGAGAAACACACACGCCCCACTGTTACCTGTTCCAAGCGCACTTTGCTTATTTAAGCAGAAAAACACAATGCTCATCAAGATGAATGGGCTGCTGACACCTCAGTATATTATCGTGTATTTATAGGCACTCTCTAGCCTCTAAAAAAAAAATCAAACCTTGGTGCCTTCATCCATTTACATAATTAGTAGCCTTTGCTCCCCCCCCCCCGGTCCTCGCTTCTCTGTGGTTTATCCAGGGGTGGGATTCTACAGGTTCACACCTATTCACTAGAACCGGTTGTTAACATTCTAAGCAGTTCGGAGAACCGGTTGTTAGAAGAAATTACTGGCCTAATCCTGTAAGGAAGGCAGGAAGGAAACATTCTGGTGTTGCTTACAGAAACTGCCTCTCCGTTAACCCTTATTACATTCTTGGCAGGACTAGACTTCCTGTCTCAGGAATGTCTCTGGAGTTGTTTTCCCCTCCTTTGCTGGTACTTTGCTTGTGTGGAGGGACCATTCAAAGTTACAATGGCACTGAAAAAAGTGACTTACGACCGTTTTTCACACTTGCAACTGTTGCAGCATCCCCACAGTCACGAGAGGCCAGGCCAGGAGATGCATGCCTCGATGTGAGTGATGTTGAGAGTTGGCCACGCCCAGCCAATAACATCACCACCAAGCCATGTCCACCCAGTCACATGACCACCAAGCCATGCCCACCAACTAAGCCACACCCATAGAACCGGTTGTTAAAAAATTTGAATCCCACCCCTGGGTTTATCCCTTTGCTATCTTGGGAAGATGAAATACACTCCACAAGTGAATTTCACGCAGTGGAAATGCCTCACTTCCTATCCTATCAATCTCGAAAGACCATTAGGGGTGAAATGCGCTGCTCGGTTAAATTATACCACCACCGAATGCAGCCCTTGCCTGATTCTTGTTCCATTTTCCATTTCATCCCCCTTATCTGAAGAGAGCTACTTTAAAGCCGTTCTTCGGGGCTTCAATAATAAGTGCATAATTATTTCAGCTTGGGTTAATATACTTGTCAAGCAGTAGAATTAATGGCCACAATTTCACAAAATATTAAACACTACCATGCTTTGTTTAACACATTATATACATGTAACAAATATTATTTTCTTTTACAAACATTGGTAAGAGTGGCGGCCATCCCATTCGTTATAAAAGCGATATGTTTCTATCTTACATGGAATACAGGATGTCGCACCTCGGAACATTTAAACTCTTCGCATCACGATTTTATACACACCAGTAAAAAGAAAAAATACATAGGAAAACAAAAATGAACAAAACAAAACAAAAAAAAAAAAAAGAAATCACACACTAGGTTCATTATAAGTGTTTGCAAAGCGACTGTTTCCCCCCCCCTTTTTTTATTAAACTACCTTTGGCTTTATGGCTTGGGTAGTGTAATATTTCCTAACTTTTATTGCTTTTTAGCAAGTTGGCTTAGCATCCGGTGCGTATCGTCAGCTTTTTATTTGATTGTGCCTTATTTTCCATTGTGTTGTTTTTCCATGGATGCTTTTAGAGGTTTGTTTAGTGCTAATTTGTTATTTTTTTTACAACACCTACGGAATTTGTAAAGATCAACAAATGAACGAGGTTAGTCCCTCGATTTTCTTTTCTTTTTTTTCACAGTCCAGTCATTTATTATCTTTTTTTTTTCCAATTTGAGTCATTTTTTTTTCAATTGCACAAGCAAAACTGAACAGCTGTTGGGGTTTCCCAAACGCCCCCTTCAATTTTCTCTCTCTCTCTCTTTCTCTCTCTCTCTCTTCTATATACTCAGGGGAGGGGAGGGGAGAGGGGGGAGTGATTTGGGAACACCACAATATCCAACATACACAAACTGGAGAGCGAGCCCCTCCATTTTCTATAGTCATGCAACACCTGGGGAGATTTCCCAGTGAGTGCCCGCGACAGCGTTGCATTCACACTACAAAGATGGTCGTTGTGTATGAACAAACAGAAATACAGGTAGCCCTAGAGTTACGACCACAACGGAGCTCAAAATTTATGTGGCTAAGTGAAACATTTGCGAAGTGAGTTTTCCTCCATTTTACAACCGTTCTTGTTGCAGTTGTTAAGTTAATAACCTGGTTGTTAAGTGAATCTGGCTTCCCCATTGACTTTGCGGATCAGAAGGTCATAAAAGGTTGTTGATCACGTGATCAATTCATAAAACATTTTGTGTACACGTTTTATAGCTGACACCTGGGACATTATGACCGTCCTAAATATGAACCAGTTGCCAAGTGTTTGAATTTTGGTCATGTGACCATAGGGAATGCTGCAATCGTTGTAAGAGTGAAAAATGGTCACAAGTCACTTTCTTTCAAGGTTGTAACTTTGAGCGGTCACTAACCAACTGTTGTAACTGGAGGATTACCTGTAATGAAAACAGATTATTGACAACTGCAAGAATGTCATTTTGCACCACGTTTGTTGTTTCTGTTGGTCATCACATTATAAAAAAGAGGTTGAGACTCTAGGAAGAGTGCAGAAAAGGGCAACCAGGATGATGAGAGGACTGGAGTCTAAAAGATACGATGAATGGTTGCAGGAACTGGGCATGGCTGGCCTAGTGAAAAGAAGGACCATGGGAGACAGGATAGCAGTCTTCCAATACTTGAGGGGCTGCCACAGAGAGGAGGAAGGGGGTCAAGCTATTTTCCAAGGCACCCGAAGGCCAGACAAGGAACAATGGATGGAAACTGAACAAGGAGAGATTCAACTTGGAAATAAGGAGGAATTTTCTGACAGGGAGAACAATCAACCCATGGAACAGAAGTTGCCTTCAGAAGTTGTGGGAGTTTCATCCCTG
Source organism: Notechis scutatus (assembly GCF_049901735.1). NCBI lineage: Eukaryota > Metazoa > Chordata > Lepidosauria > Squamata > Elapidae > Notechis > Notechis scutatus. Next base: position 17,581,848 of record NC_142019.1, read on the forward strand.
GAGGCTTTCAAGAAGAGACTGGATGGCCATCTGTCAGAAATGGTGTAGGATCTCCTGCTTGGTCCTAAAAGGTCCCTTCCAACTTTGCTAATCTGTATCTGTATCTAAGTTGTCAAATTATTCAAAACGCACCATTGTCTCCAACCGACCAGAAGCAAAACCGCAGTTCGCTTCCCACATTTTAGTGACTAAGACGTTTTAATGAAATATTTACCTCTATGTACATGCTTTATTATCTTCATTTATTAGGCAGAAATTTATCTTTAAATTATCTTTAAACTATCTTTAAAGGAGCACACGAGAGAGCTTCCAGCTGGGGTGCCAGTAAAAAAAAAAATCTATTCATAGGAATATTTTTAAATTATTTAAAGGTCACTCAGAAGTGAGTTTTGGTTTAGAATGGTACCAAAGAAAAGAGACTGTATTATAAAAGAAACCAAGAAGTCTCATTTTTAAAAAAGATTGGTTGGTTCATGGGTTTTGTTTTAAAAGTAAAATAAAAGCAACAAGAGATCTAAAAACGAAGAGTGCCTGTTAATTAAATTTAATTGAACATTTTAGTTAAAAATTTAACTAAAGTCAGACATGAAAGTTGGAATTGCAAGAGTTTTGGCTTTAAAACTTTATTTTACCAATTGGGAGCCATGTTCCTTCAGCAAACAGGGGACAGACTAGAAACTCTGCAGGATAGAGGGAGGGGGGAGCTAAAATTCATGGCTTACTCTTGAGGGAATTAATTGATGCAACAGCAATGCATTTGCATATCCTGTAAACACGGAGTGTTCTCTGTTAAATTTATGGCTGCAAATATCCAAATTAAATTAAATTTAATCCATTATACTTTATAAGGGACATTAAAAAAACCCTCAGCAACCTAGCTAATAATAAAAATGGGGATTGTTGCCAATGAAATGTTAGAAGTGATAATATCTCTCTGGAAAAATGTGTCTCATTTCCAGGAGAGCTATGAAGCATTTAGGAAAAAGGTTCCTTGTTTTTGCTTTTGTTCTCCTTCAAATGGCAAATCTCCCACTTCAAGGGCACACAGTTTGTTGGCTTCCAATTTGGGCAAGCAAAAATATAAATATAAAATGTAGGCAGGTAAGGTAAACTGAACCTTATATAGTATATAGTGGCAGGTGTCAGTATTTTTGTGTATCTTCTGGTTAATGACCACAATAGTTATTTGGGGTGTGTGTGTGTGTGTGTGTGTGTGTGTGTGTGTGAAGAGCTGGCTGGGTGACTTTGGCCCAATCAGCAGAAGACACTGAGTTCTAGTCCTGCCTTAGGCATTAAAGCCAGCTGGGTGATTTTGGGCCAATCACCAGGAGACATTGAGTTCTAGTCCCGCCTTAGGCATGAAGGCTGACAGGGTGACTTTGGGCCAATCACCAGGAAATGGTGAGTTCTAGTCCCGCCTTAGGCAGGAACGGGGTGACCTTGGACCAATCCCTCCCACTCAGTCTAACCCACCTCACAGGGTTGTTGTGGGGAAAATTAGGAGAAAGAAAAAGTATTGATTGTATACACCACCTTGAGTTATTTGTAAAAATAATAAAGGCAGGATACAAATAAATAATAAACAAACAAATAAAAATAAACTTGTCCAAAGAGGAATTTTTGAATACATTTCAAGATCACTTTTCTCAACTCCGGAGAGCCAAGAACAATGAATCCAGATGTTTCTAATGCCACCACTGGAAATCTCACTGATCATTTCAGATTATTGCCTTTTAGCAAGTGTGAAGCAAACCAGTTGAGTTATTTGCATTTTTTTTTGCAAGCGTGCCGGATTTATCCATTTATTTTATAGTCCAAGGTTATGAAAAAAAAATCCTAAAATTTGTGTTTTGGAGGACACTGCTTTGAATGTGTTTTTCATTTAACTGCTTGTTTTTGTACACAATTTTCTTGAAAGCATTTTTCTATAGCATTTCCACACATAAATGGATTGTTGTCTGAATGTCTATAATATGGATCTGTCATGCCCCTGTCGGAGTCTGGATCTGAGGAGGAAGACGAACAGCTGAGAGGGAGCGGGAGTGTGGCTCCATTGGCTGTGGAGGAAACTGAGGAAGGGCAAAGTCCGGCTAAGCAGAGCAGGGAAAAGGTAGAACAAGGAAGAGAGAGTTCAAAGAAAGACCCAGGTCCACCCGCCCTTCATCATAGGGCACGCAGGGAGGAATGGAAAAGAGAGCAACGCAGGTTGCATGGCTTATGGGGGAGGAAAGGGCCCTGATTCCCTTCATTAGCCACAGCTGGAAATGAGAGTTTAAAAGAGATGCATGCTGAGTGCGGCATCTCCTGGGAACAAATGTGAGTTTATCTTGTATTGATTTTGCTTATCTGTGTTCCTGGCATCTTTCCAACTGGGTGGAGTTATTGCCTTGCCTTCACATCTGGAATTCCTTCTTCTGCCCTGCTGGACTTATTACCTCATTTTGACTTAATTGGACTTATAGTTACAGTTTTTGTTGACCATGTTTTGGACCTGATTCTCTGCAGCCAAAGGCTGTTCCTCAGAGAGTTTTTCTCCAGCCAGAAGGTAACCAGGGCATTGGGGGGAAAGTTGGAGCAAATAATGGGACTCTTATTGATATCTGACTATGTTGTTTTTCTGCCATGCCCTGGGTCATCACAGGATTTATTTTCTTTTATTTATTTATTTGTCAAAAGCTTACAATATAACAGAAACAAGAATAAACATAAGTTTAAATACAAGAACGATTGTGCGCTTATGCACGACCCTCACAGACCTCTTAGGAATGGGGTGAGACCAATAGAGGTTAGTTTGAGGGTAAAGGAGTGGGGGTTTGAACAGTTGACAACCGAATCAGGTAATGAGTTCCAGACATTGACTACTCTGTTGCTGAAATCGTACTTCCTGCAATCGAGTTTGGAGCAGTTTACATTTAGTTTATATCTGTTGTACGCTCTTGTGTTGTTGTGGTTAAAGCTGAAACATTCATTAACTGGTAAGAGGTTGTAATATATGATTTTATGTACTATGCTTAAGTCCAATCTTAGTCGGGGTAGTTCAAGGATGTCTAAGCCTAGAATCTCAAGTCTGGTGGTGTAGGGTATTCTGTTGTGAACAGAGGAATGTAGAACTCTTCTGGTAAAATATTTCTGGACTCGCTCAATTGTATTGATGTCTGATATACAGTGTGGATTCCAGACAGCAGAGCTGAATTCAAGTATTGGTCTAGCAAAGGTTTTGAATGCCCTAGTTTGTAAATCAGTATTACTAGAGGAGAAGCTTCGTAAAATTAAATTTACAACTCTTAAAGTTTAAATTAAATTAAAGGATCCTTGACTTACAACCACAATTGAGCCCAAATCTTTGTTGCTAAGTAAAAAAATTGTGTTAGGAAAGGTAGTCACCTAACAGTTGGGTTGGAAATATATAAACCAGGATAGTAATTTAATACTGTATCTTTAAGAGAATGCTGTAAGTGTGATTGGCTGAGGTTCCTCCAACGGCAATAAGATGGAGCCAGAAACCTGGTTTGTTCTCTCCTTGCATTTCCTATTTTGCCGTATTGCCTGATCGTTGTTCTACTTGGATTGCTGTGAGTTTTGCAACTGTTAGCAAACTCCATTTACTGAACTCTGTTTATGATACTTGACTTCGTTTTTGGGTTATCCCTAGACTGATACTAACTGCTTTAACTGTGTATGATTTGGACTGTTTTGTTGGACTTTGTTTACCTGTTTACAGGAAGTAAAACCTACATTTTACTATTCAGTGTATCTGTATGCTGGTTGTGTGTTATTCCTCACCACTCTCACTATGTTTTCCCTGAGTGGACTCATTCTCCTAATGGGGAATACCTCAACAATTTGTTAAGTCAATTTTGCCCCATTTTACAACTTTTTTTGGCAGTGTTGTTGTGAATTACGTAAATTGTTAGATTAATAACATGGTTATTAAGTGAATCTGGCTTCCTCATTGACTTTGCTTGTCAGAAGGTCGCAAAAGCTGATCACATAACCCTGGAACATTACGACGGTCATAAATATGAGCCACTTGCCAAGCAGCTGAATTTTGATCATGTGACCATGAGGATGCTGCAATGCTTGTATGTGTGAAAAATTGTCACAAATCACTGTTTTCAGTGCAGTTGTAACTTTGAATGGTGACTAAATGAACTGTTGTGTTGTAAGTCAAGGACTGCCTGTATATAGTTTTTAAATTACTATTGAATAGCTGCACTGCAAAATCAGAGAGCTTCGTATTTACTTTTTTTAAAAAAAATAACTAATTTCCATTGATATATCGGTTCAAGAATACAAATTTAGGGATGATCTGCATCAAATACCTAATATTCTTCTCCTGTTACCTGCTTCCTTAAAAAAAAAAAACTTTAGGAAAGAAATCAGAAATATTTTTATCTTTTGTAAATTGAGGATTGGAGAAAAATGTTCCTTTTCATTTGGTTTCCATCCAATCTGTGTTTTATGACTGTCCACTGATTTTTGCTTGTTATCTTTTATCTCTCAGTGGTGCTATTTTCTATTTGATGCAATTTTTTATTTATACTTCTATCTCTCTAAGATTTGTGAGCTGCCCTGAGAATTTGTTCGCTGGGGATGACAGATAAATCTTTCGAGAAATCTCGGATTGTATTACATTGCCTTACTATACTTACGTTTCTCCATAAATGATTTAGTGTCTTGTGATCAATTAAAAATTAATGCTTTTATCAGGACATAAATTTATTGATGTTTGTGGACAAGAGTTGCAAGTTTAACTGTCAAAGGACTGTTTTCTAAAGCCTTAGGTCCGTGATGGTGAACCTATGGCATGCGTGCCACAGGTGGCATGCAGAGTCATTTATGCCGGCATGCAAGCCGCAGGCAAACTTAACTCACTGCGCATGCGCACACCTCACAGCTGATTTTCAGCTGGTTTGAGGCCTTTTTCAGCCTCCAAGAGGCTTGGAAAAAAAACCTCCGCAGGCTTTGCAAGCCGAATAATAGGCCCGTTTTGTCACTTCCTGTATTTCCGGAAGTGATGAAACGGACCTATTATTCATCCTGCAAAGCCTGCAGAAGCTTTTTTTAACCCTTTCTATTCACAGGGGGCATGGGGGTGTGCGCATTGCCTTCTGGGTGCTGGCACGCGAGTGTGCGAGAGCGAGCACACTCACAATTTTTGGCACAGGAGCTCAAAAAGTTTAGCCACCACTGGCCTAAGACATTAGCAGATATTATTTTGGGGAGTAAAAATGCAAAAACGGGTTACCCTTATCTGACTTCAAGGCCTACCTGTCTCCCATATACCCTGCAGTACACAGGCAGACCCCTGTCACGTGATCGCATTGTCCTCCATTGTGGCAGGGGCATTCTTGGCTGCAGTTAACCCCATATGTTCCTGATGGGCAAGGCTGTGCGCACACAGAACCCTAAGAGGGAGAAAGAGAAAGAGAGAGAGAGACAAAGGTATTATCAGATTAATACTGGAGGTTTTTAAAGAAGAGACAGGACAACCATTTGTCTGGAATGGTATAGGGTCTCCAATCTGAGCAAGGGGTTGGAATAGAAGACCTCCAATGTCCCTTTGTTATCCTGTAACTTCTGTAACCTGTTTGGGACAATCAAAAACCAAATGTCATGTTGTTTTCAATATCCTCAAATAATTGTCCTGTTCCAAAAGGAATTAAAAAGGTGGAATTTGGACCAAGTTTGACAAACTTTGAATACAAAGTGTAGAACATTTGTTAAAGTTGTTATTAAGATGCAATTCAGAATAAAAACAAAGATTCCTGATTAAGTGGATGGAGAATAGAACAATATGTGTGTGTGTATGTGTGTGTATCAACAATCTCATAAAGCTCAACAATTCTGAAACATGATGTATTAAATATATGAAAGATATTGTCTTTCCTTTCCTACCTCCTATTTCTCTGCTAAGTATCATTAACAACATAATCTTCAGAATATGTTGTTAATGATACTTACATATAGACAAAGTTACTCAACAACATCAGAAATTTGGATTTCTGCAAACATAAAGCTTTAAAACATCTTGTCTGTTTTGTTGTAACAAGAATGGATCTTCTTACTTTTGATAGAAATTTTTATTAACTGTCTATTCTGATTAATGGCTCTTACAATATGAGTTACTTTTGCCAAATATTGACCCTGAATGGATCTCAAGAACCATTAAGTTTATTTTATAGGTAGTACTGATCTAACATTGCTTCAGAAATTCTTGTTACGTTTCACACCGCTTGTAAACCTCTATTTCTTTCTCTTTTTTTCTTAGTTGGGTTTTAAAATATGAGATTCTACTTATCAGCTGAGAGCAGTGATAGAATGAGTGATAGAACTGTTATAAAAAGATACATCATGTGAATGTTAAATTTCATGGGGCTTTAAGCAGTCCTGCCTGAAAAGTACCTAAAACCTCATGGAAGACTGTCAATTTTGGTTTGAGAATGGGTAATTTGCAATATTTCAGACACAAAATCCCAGTCAAATAATCTTGCAAGATTTCAGATACGTATACAGATGGTCTTCCCTTACCCTCAAAGAGAGAAGCAACCTAGAACTAAGGAGAAATTTCCAGATGATGAGAACAATTAACCAGTGGAACAGAAGTTGCCTCCAGAAGTTGTGGGTTCATCACTGGAGGTTTTTAAGAAAAGACTGGGCAGCCGCTTGTCTGGAATGGTATAGGATCTCCTGCTTTAGCAGGGGGTTTGACTAGAAGACCTCCAGGGTCCCTTCCAACTCTGTTATTCTGTTAAACTGCTTGCTCAGTGACCACTGGAAGTTACAATGGCATTGAAAAAAAGAGATTTGCAACTGGTTCTCAAACTTGTGGCTGTGACAGCTTCCTCGCAGTCACATGCTGGTGATTTGGACACTTGATAATTGTTGCATATTTATTTTTTTGTTACTTTTTAATACTTTATTCAATTTTTTCCTGAGTTCCAAATTTACTCAAAATATACAAAGAAAAATGAAAATAGTGGGAAAGTAGTGGAGGAAAAAGGGAAGAGGGGGAAAGGATAAAAAGAAGGAAAAGCATTGATTTCCGACTCTTTTCAGTGCAGTGGAATAAGATAATAACCTACAGCCACAAATTTTGCTTAATAATATATTCCAGCCACTCCTATAAGAACAAACCTATCTAGTCAACAACACTCAAAATCAAACTTTCATTTTTTTTCACTCCAAGCACAAAGTCCAGACACGGTTTCCAAGTAAAAATAATGTTAGTTGCATTCTTTTCTTTAATTAAACGTAAAGGTAAAGGTTCCCTTCGCACATACATGCTAGTTGTTTCTAGTTCTAGGGGGTGATGCCCATCTCCGTCTCAAAGCTGAAGAGCCAGCGCTGTCCGAAGATGTCTCCATGTTCATGTGGCTGGCATGACTAAATGCCAAAGGCGCACTGAACGCTGTTCCCCTCCCACCAAAGTGATCCCTATTTTTCTACTTGCATTTTTTAACGTGTTTTTGAACTGCTAGGTTGGCAGAAGCTGGGACAAGTAACGGGAGCTCACTCAGTTACGCGGCGCTAGGGATTCGAACCGGCGAACTGCCGACCTTTCTAATCGACAAGCTCAGCATCTTCGCCACTGAGTCACCATGTCCCCTTTTCTTTAGTTAAAGCAGTCGATTTTGCCATCTCTGCTAATTCCATCAGTTTTTCCAGCCAGTCATCGCATGGTGGGAAGGAAAGGATCTTTCCATTTTGGGGCATAGAGCATCCCTGCTGCCAGAGTTGTGCATTTATGACACTCATAGCAACAAGAAAAGTCACTGAGGAAGCCAGTAGGAAGTCTCAAATCACGGTCATGTCACATTGCAATTCATGACCTTGATTGCAACAAAACTAACATCCTGTGTCGATGCTGTTGTATGATATTTTACTTTAGGACTGCATTGCTTAGCAACAAAGTTGCCTGCTGGTAAGTGAGGACTAACTCTATGGACAATTATTTGTTCCTGTGTTAAGCAAATCATGCTGGTATTCCTTCCAAATCTGTATCCCCAGGATGAGAGATTTTGCATCTAAACAGGTATTTTTCAAATCCTTCTGGTTATATCTTCAAATGTTCCAGGTGCTTAATCCCTGAATATTAAACAACAACAGTCTTCTCAGAGAAAGTAGTAGCTCAGGAGAAGTCCCTCATGACCACTTCAGAGAAAGCTCATATTACTGAATGATTTTGACTTAGTTCTCACTCTCGCTGTTGCCAGAAATATAAAACCTATAAAAGCCTATAAAATTATTTGTTAGCTTTGCTGTAATAGATGGAATGGCAATCAGCCATGTCACCTCATCTCTCCATCCTGTCTCTTCCCTTAGTCAGATGCGCTGGAAATATTTTAGAAAAGAAGAAAAATGTTGACTAATCTCCAGGCCGATAAAACTGAAAAAATTAGGGTCATTTGATATGTTTAATCAGGACAGTTAAAAGACCTAATAGCTGATTCGTGCAACATATATTAACCTAGTTTAGTTTTTCTATGATTTAGTGCAGGGTCTCCAACCTTGGTAACTTTAAGCTTGTGGACTTCAACTCCTAGAATTCTCCAGCTAGTTATGCTGGCTGGGGAATTCTGCGAGTTGAAATCCATAGGTTTTAAAGTTGCCAACATTGGATACTCCTGATTTAGTGTAGAATGTAAACCCAGATCTTCTAATTTATGCATCAATGTATGGCATGAATCCAGAACATGGATTGGCTTCATTCAATACTCAACCGTCAATGCAACCCTACAAGTCGAGAAAATGGATTACTTAAATAACCAAGTTAAGTTTGCTGTCTGAACTCGATCAATGACTAGATCTTCTTATTCTTCAAGATTTTTCAAGAATGTCAGTTGTCAGGAAGAGGATGTGGCTTTTCTTGTTAAAATACCGTAAGAAGCATACCAAAATCTTTCCTCGGTTCTAAGATGCTGAGCCTGAAGCTGTGCAAAAGAGAGATACCATTGCTCATCTTACAAACATCTGGATTCTGCAATGGTGGCCTGCGGTACAGAAGCTCATTTTGGATTCATTAGCTCATGTCCAGAAAAGCAAGCCCTTTATTTAACCTGATAATAAATACACTTCCTCATTTTGTTTCAAATAAGACAAGAGTCCTATTTTTGTAAGCCGCCCAGACTCACTGAGAAGAGTGGGTGGCCATAAAAATTTTCTTAAATAAATATTGAGAAAGCCTCATTCTGAAGTTCATCCCTCAGGAGCAGTCTTTAGGCACAGATACAGACTGACCAAGTTGGAAGGGACCTTAGAGGTCTTCCAGTCCAACCCACTGCTATACCATTTTGGTCTCTTCTTGAAAAATTCCAGTGGCCTTCCGGTTTGAGTTCCTTCGGTGACAGACAGATATCCGTGATCGTGCGTGGTTTCGGTCTGGGCTCGCTGCTGGAGCGCCCTGAGCCGGCTGGTTTTGGGGCTAAGCCACCCCGTAGAGGTGGTGAAGAGGGGGGAGACTGCCAGCAGGGTTGAGGAGAGCCGCATCTCTCCTCCTCAGCTGGCCATTACTCCCTTTCCTGAAGGCGGTTGCAGCGGTGGTCAGAAATGGCCACCTCAAATAAGAACTCGACCAGAAAAGAATGTGCAGGAGGAAGATAAGAAGTGAAAGTTTTGGCTGACTGGGTTAAATTGTAAAAGCAACAACTAAGGTACCTTGGAATTTAAATTTACAAAAAAATAACATCGCTCCCAAAGAAGAGTCGGAAGCAGCGAAGGAAAGTGAAAAGGGAAAGGTTTGGTTTTTTTTTTCTTCTCTCCCTTTCCCTATACTGACAACTATGTGACTTAAATAAGAAATCAGAAAAATCCGCTTTGACATCAATAGGCAATTAAGCTGAAAATAAAACAAAATGTCAAAGGGATAATAAAGATTTCTGGACACTAAAAAATTTTTTCATAAGCAGGAAGGGAGAGAAAAAGAATAAGGGCAGGATCTGGAAAGAGGGAGGAGACTGCCTGGAATTAAAAAGAATCTACAGTAAAACTTCAACAAGACTTCTAAAAGATACATTTTAACTGAAACTTTGCAACTAAATAGTAACCCCAGGAAGAGAAAGTGAAAATAAAAGAGGAAAAAGAAACAGCTTGCGTGTATTTGGATTACTTGGTGATCTTTGGATTCTTGGTTATTGCATTTGAATGACTAAAATTAATTGGTGGTTGTTTAAAAATTTATACAATGGCACCACTTCTGGATGAATTGAAAATGGAACTTAAAAAGTATAAAGAAGATACACACGAAGGGAGGGGTTCTTTTGGCTTCGCTTTTCAATTCTTAGAAATGGAGATTTGGAACTATGAGAAACAACAAGAAACATCTGCAAAACAAGAAGACTGGGACAAAGAAGAAGCCATCTCTAATGAACAAGCAATTCTATGTGGGGAAAAAAAAGGAAAGGGGGGAAAGAGAATGGAGCATTTAAGACTTAAAAAAACAACCAAAGAAAAGAAAAATAATTCGAAAAATAAGTATAATACTGGAAAGCAACAGAAGAGGGGAATACAGAAGAGAGAAATATAGGTAGAGAGACAAGGGGGTAAAAAGGGGAGAGAGAAGAAGAGAGGGAAGAAGGAAAGGAAAAGAAGTTACAAAGGACCAGAACAAGATATAGAGAAACAGGACCTATTTAGAGATAATGGGTGAAAATTTAATTGAAAAAGGGATTCTGTAAAGGTACATAAGATTGTATTGTTATATTAGTAACAGAAATAACTTTAGAAAATTAGAAACAACATATGATTAAAATGAGGGATAAAATAGTTAGTGTAATTTAGTGAAATGTTTGTTAATAAAATAAGTGAAATAAAATAAATGAGAAAATTGAATTTGGAAGGGACGGGAACATTTTAATTAGTTAATGTTTTATAAAATATAAGTGAAGGGGGAGGAATTAATTATGGAAAGCTTATAATTGTTCCCATAGAAGTATGATATTTAATTGAAAAGTAATGTTAAAGAAGTTAAGATGTTAATGAATATTAACATTAATGATAGAATTGAATTGGAATGGAATGTGTTGTTTTAATTACATATATTTATAATTTTTTCTTTTTTTAAGAATATAGTATGTATTTTAAGAATGTACTAAGCAGAATCCGAATGGAAGTTATGTATTATATTGAATGTTATAACTTTAGGGTATATATTGAAGCCCTAAATAAGAGTTAAATGGATAAACTTAAAAGATATAAAGGTGTCATACTCCAATCAGTAACTACAGGAGAAACTTTGTTTAATGAGAAAAGATAATAGATAATTGAAACAGGACAGACAAAAAATATAAATATAATTATTTGAATTGAGACGAGATAATTAAAATAAAATTGAGAAAATTAAAAGAGGGGAGAAGCTATGCAGAAAATGTAAAACAGTAATGAGATATGGAATAGAACATAAAAATGAGCATGAAATTGAATTTGTGTCTGTATGAAGAAATGTAACCCCGGATTACGCTACTTTCAAAAATGATGTTTTATTTGTATTTTTTTTGTGAAAACTCAAATAAAATTTACAAAAAAGAAAAGAAAAGAAAAGAAAAATTCCAGTGATGGAACACCCACAATTTCTGAAGGCAAGCCATTCCACTGGTTAATTGTTCTCACTGACAGGAAATTTCATTTTAATTCCAGGTTGTTTCTCTCCTTGATTAGTTTCCACCCATTCCTTCTTGTCCTGCCTTCAGGGGCTTTGGAAAATAGGTTGACCCAGTCCTCTTTGTGGCAGCCCCTCAAATATTGGAACACTGCTATCATGTCACTCCTAGTCCTTCTTTTCATTAGACTAGATCGGGGGTCTTCAAACTTGACAGCTTTAAGACTTGTAGACTTCAACTCCCAGAATTCCTCCTCCAATCACGTTAGCTCAGGAATTCTGGGAGTTGAAGTCCACAAGTCTTAAAGCTGTCAAGTTTGAAGACCCTTGGACTAGATGTACCAGTAGTGGGATTCAAATATTTTTACTACTGGTTCTGTGGGCATGGCTTGGTGGGCGTGGCAGGGGAAGGATACTGTAAAATCTCCAGAGAGGTGGTATTTGCCGGTTCTCCGAACTACTCAAAATTTCCACTACCGGTTCTCCAGAACTGCTCAGAACCGGCTGAAGACCCCCTCTGAGATGTCCCCAATTCCTGCAATCATTCTTCATATGTTTTAGCCTCTAGGTAGTAAGGAGCAATAAATCAGAATTTAAAAAAAAACCTCTCAATTCATTAAGTGGACTTTGAAGAAGCAGGAGAGAAATATTATTGATGCTTTTAAACTTTGGTATTGTAGAAGACTCCTGAGAATACCAAACACCCCCCCCCAGAAAATAATGAAATGAATCCTCAAATGAATCCACAATTTTTAATTGAGGTATAAATGATGACCAGGCTTAAATTACCATACTTTGAATGCTCTCTAAGATCATCATAGGACATCTATAATTTTGGGTCCCAAGTAAAATCTAAATGAACCCGATGTCCATTATTAACGTAAAGTTATCTACAACTTGCAGGAATGTTTCTTCAAATAAACCACTGAACTGTGTGAGTGCAGTGGTTAGAATGCAGCATTGCAGGCAAACTCTGCTCACTGTCATAAGTTTGATCCTGACTGGCTGAAGGTTGACTCAGCTTTCAGGACCCAGATTGTTGGGGGCCATTTGCTGACTCTGTAAACCACTTAGAGAGGGCTGTAAAACACTGTGAAGCAGCATATAAGTCTAAGTGCTCTATTGTTATAAAGTTTACTTTAAGCTATGAAATTGCATACCGCATCTTTCTCCTCAAAATACCCTAAACAAGAACGCAAAATCTCTAAAGTCCCAAATAGATATTCTGGGGAGCACAAAATACCAGCCTCCAGGTCTTTCTGCTTGTACATTCCACTTGGCTGCAGTCAGATGCCAAATGCCAAGACTTTCAAAATCCAGCAAAAGAAGAAAAAAGTTTCACTTGTGTTATAGCCATGCTGAAGTTTTCTCTTTTTCCTTTTTTTAATGAAAGCCCTGGAGAGGCTCTCTTAAACTCACAATCTCAGTAGTTGTAAGCAGAGGACTTTTACTTAGAAATTCAACTCCTTTCCCAAGCAGACACTCTAAACCTCGGCTTTGTCCCAGGGGCGAAAGCAACCTCAAATATGATTTTTAAGAAACTTCCCAGCATCCTTGGGAGGATCTACTCTGTATCAACGTAGGGGAAGCACTTATGGCTTGCCATGGCTTGTTGGCAGAAGAGAATTTTTACAGTTACCCTATTAATTTTGGTTTTCCTATTTTCTGCAGGGCATTTTTAACCCTGCAGCAATTACGTTGTATTGATTCAAGCCTGCAGGTTATGCTGTAGTCTCTGTTTCGGTGGGATGTACAACACATCAGCTTGGCACCAATGTTCAGGTTGTGTTACTAGAAATAGGCTGGAGGCTGGAGCGATTCCATTCATGTTGGGTTCTGTATTCAGCTTTTTAGCTTTGTTTATTTATTGTATTTAGCTGTTTTGGATGCTGTCCAGGTAATGCATTTCTCCAAGCAGTGTGGGTTATATGACACTTCTGCAAAACAATAACGTATTCAGTGCAGGTAATAAAATTGGCATGTTATTTTTTATTACTTCTTGCCAAGGGAGATTGTGAAAAGTAAATGTAAACCCCGCTTGATTTACTTGCATCTAATTTTGGTCACTGTAATATAAAAAAGATGTTGAGACTCTAGAAAGAGTGCAGAGAAGAGCAACAAAAATGATTAGGGATTGGAGGCAACAACATATGAAGAAGGGTTGCAGGAATTGGGGTAATGGATATGTCTAGTCTATATGACTAGCAAAGACATGGTAGCAATGTTCCAATATTTGGGGGGCTGCCACAAAGACAAGGGGATCAACCTATTCTCCAGAGCACCAGGAGGCAAGACAAGAAGCAATGAATGGAAACTGATCAAGGAGAGAAGCAACTTAGAACTATGGAGAAATTTCCTAACAGTGAGAACCATTAGTCAGTGGAATGGCTCGCCTTCAGAAGTTGTCAGTGCTCCATCATTGGGATTTTTCAAGAAGAGACCAGAATGGTATAGGGTCTCCTGCTTGAGCAGTGGGTTGGACTGGAAGACCTCTAAGATCCCTTTAGCAATGGATGGAAATTAATAAAGAAGGAAACCAACCTAGAACTAAGGAGAAATTTGCTGGTAAGAAAATAATTAACAAAGGAAACGCCTTGCCTTCAGAAGGGGTGGGTGCTCCATTTCTGGAGACTGGACAACCACTTGTCTGGAAGGGGTTGGACTAGAAGACCTCCAAGGTCCCTTCCAGCCCTAGGATTCTATGTCCTAGGCTCTAAGCCTCCCAGGTTCATCTCACGGATCAGTGGTGGGATTCAAACATTTTTACTACCGGTTCTGTGGCGTGGCTTGGAGGGCGTGGCTTGGTGGGCGAGGCAAGATACTGTCGTGGAGACTGACTCTGAGGGAGAGGAGGAACAGCCGACAGGAAGTAGAAGTGTGGCTCCGGAGGTTGTGGAGGAGGCTGGGGAAGGGCAGAGGCCGGCTGGGCATTCAGAGGAGGACCCAGGCCCATCCCCTCTCCATCCTAGGGCACGCAGGGAGGAGAGGATCAGGGTAAAATGTGGTCTACTCAGAAGGAGAGGACCTTGATCCTTTTCATGGGCTGCAGCTGTGACAACTGAATAAGAGGACAGACTTGCATATGGGCAACAAAGCATGGAAATATCTCTACTTTATGGTTCCTCTCTGAGTTTGGCGTCCTTCCCAGTGTGTGTTCTGTTATCTGTGGACGTCTTCCAGCCCTTATCTTGCCTGGTTTGTGTTGTTTTTACTTTTTATAATTTAAATGGCATTTCCTCCTTCTTGTAACTGCTTGTGTGGGAGTTTTTTGTCTCCAGTCAAGGATATTTGGAGCTTGGAAGCAAAGTGAAGGAATAAAATGGGCTTCCCCTGGTTTTGGGGACGGTGTTTATTTTCTATCCCACCCTGGGTCATCACAGATACTGCAAAATCCCCCTTCCCTCTCCACCCCACTAACCTGCTTTCCAGCTCCATTCTCCTGTGCAGGGCAACCAAAGAAGAGCCAGCCGATCAGCTGGGACACGGGAGGCAGAGAAGAGATGGGGTTGGTGGGGCCAGTCAGTGGTGGCATTGGCCGGTTCTCTAAACCAACTCAAAATTTTCCGCTACTGGTTCTCCAGAACTGGTCAGAACCGACTGAATACCCGCTCCATCACAGATGTCTGACAAGATCAAGCGATCCTCCATTTCCTCCACTAATTCATAGCTTCCAAAACATTTTTTGTGGTCTTCCCAGGGATAAACAGATAAAGCCTCTCCCGAGCCTCTGACTTTTTGCTTCCTTTCTCATTTCTAACAGCAGCATTCGTCAAAGGGTCTAATTGTCAAATGGTGGAATCGTGCCCAGAGGGCATAGCAGAACTGAACGAAGCTTTTGGCAAACCCAGAGGGAGTTAATTACCACATTATTGATACAGATTTAGATGCTTTTCTTTCAAAAAAAATAAAATAAAATAAAAATAAAAGAGGGAAGTCAGCCTTCCTTATTGACACATAGGATGAAAGGCGAGGAATAAATGCCTTGTTTGGAAGGCACCCTCAGTCACTTCTTAACACCAGCAAAACGCTGCTGGCAATCAGTGAGACGATATGCACCACAAATACTCGATGCTCAGGTCTTTGTCCAAGGGGGAGTATTTTATATTTTCCCTTTAGTTAAACAAAAAAAGGGCACCTCCAAGTTTTGTGCCAAAGGTGCTTTTTTCAGGAGGCAACTGGACTTCCTTGGGTTTTTGTTTTTTTTTAAGACGTTTTGCTTCTCCTCCAAGAAGCTTCTTCAGCTCCGATAAGATAGTGGGGAATGGAAGAATTTATATTCCTTGCAGACAGCTGGTCATTTGCATCCTTTTACAGGGTCACTGAGGCCACTTGGAGGTTTCTCTGTGTCCCTCAGGCCACCTGAGTAGTGCAAATGGTTCCTGTAGTCTGCAATTTTTTCCTCAGGAAATCCATTCCTACTCCCACCCCATTCCAAGGGTGTTCATCCCAAATTGCATAGCTAAAAGTCTGTAGAGATTCTCAGTCATCCAGGGGATGGTTGTCCCAAAGGTGATTTTTTCAGGAGGCAACTGGACTTTCTGTTTTTTTTTTTGCTTTGAAGATGTTTCACTTCTCATTCAAGAAGCTTCTTCAGCTCTGGCAGGATGGTGGGGGAAGGGAAGGATTTATACCTCCAAGTTTTCTTACTGTACATAAATTCTGCATTTTCTCCAGTGAGTTTAAGGAAGGACAGAGACAGACAGTCCTTGATTTATGACTGTCATTGAGCCCAACATTTCTGTTGCTAAATGAAATATTTGTTAAGTGAGTTTTGCCCCATTTTACGACCTTTCTTCCACAGCTGTTAAGTGAATCACTGCAGTTGTTAAATTAGGAATGCAGTTATTGAATTGAATCTGGCTTCCTGGGTTCGCCATCACGGGTATAGGGTCTCCTGCTTGAGGAGGGAGTAGGATTAGAAGACCTCCAAGATCCCTTCCAACTCTGTTATTCTGTTACTGTCACTTTTCAGTTTTGAAATAAGGCCACAAGAGGACTTCATTTTGGTAGATATTCAAAGGGATCCATCTGGATGCCTCTAGCGAAAACCAAAAGTAAATCCTTTTCCAGACTTGATTTCCACACAGTCAAGGAATGGACATGAATCTTGGCTGTATCTTGGCCTGAGTTCAGAATAAACCAATCTCAAAGCCCTTTTTCCCCAAGAGGAAGAGGAAGAGGAAGAAGAGGAGGAGGAGGAGGAGGAGGAGGAGGAGGAGGAGGAGGAGGAGGAGGAGGAGGAGGAGGAGGAGGGAGGAGAAGACTAAGATGAAAAGAGAAGGAGCAGGAGGGAGGAGGAGGAAGAGAGGAGAAGAAGAGAAGAGGAGAAGAAGAAAAAGAAGAGGAAGAAGAGAAGAGGAGGAAGAAGAAGAGAAGGGAGGAGGAGGAGAAGAGAGGAGGAAGAAGATGAAGACGAAAAGAAGAGAGAGGAGGAGGAGGAGAGAAGAAGAGGAAGAAGAAAGGAGGAGGAGGAGGAGAGGAGAAAGAGGAAGAAGAAGAAGAAGAAGAAGAAGAAGAAGAAGAAGAAGAAGAAGAAGAAGAAGAAGAAGAAGAAGAAGAAGAAGAAGAAGAAGAAGAAGAAGAAGAAGAAGAAGAACAGTGTGCCATTGGGCATGCATGAAGATGTCTTCCCAGAACTCTGTCTACGAATGAAGTAATGTCAGCACTTTGGCCTGTTCTCAAACACCAAGACCTCTCTTGTTCTTCTCTAGGCCTCCACCCCACATGAGAGTAAGGAGACGGGGGCGAGAGGCATATTTTCTCTTCCTTGAGTTTTGAGAAGTTAAGGCAGTGTAGACACGGTATGAGAAACAAAAGGCGTAATCGATATTTATTAAAGCCACCTCAAACTGTGGATTTGTGCAAAGCCCACAAACATTTTAGAAATAAATGTAATGCAACAGGCTGGCATTTGAGAGTTTTCTTTGGAAGAAAATAGAAGACTTTTTTTAAAAAAATGCACAGGTATCTAAATGGTTACCATAGATACCTAGCTGTTTGTGGCAGTACAATGAGAGCCCAGGGAGTATGTTAAAATATGTTTTACAACTCACAATTGTTATATTCACTCAATAGCTCACCCTTCAGTCTAGCTCAATATTTGAATCCAGCCTACAGACCCTGTTTATCCAAATAGATTAGTCTCAAAATTTAAACCAGATTTCATAGAGAATCCAGCCTACAGACCCTGTTTATCCAAATAGATTAGTCTCAAAATTTAAACCATATTTCATAGAGATGCTTTCTGCCCCGCCATCCCGATAAACGTGCATCCTGACAGGTTTATATGTGTCTTCGAATATATCTATGCCCCTAGGTAAAACTGCCAGAAGCCAGATTAAAATAAAACAGGCAGGGCCAGGACAAAATAAATAAATAAATTTATTTTAATTGAACTAATAACTACTAATTGAAATTAATTGCCTATAAAATAAAGAGCTCAATTTATAAAAGTAATGGATTTCCCCCTTGGCGTGGTCTAACCATTCCTTTTTCCTCACATGTGCAAAGTCTCTTTGCAGCAAAAGGAGATTTTTTTAAAAAAACAAAAACAAAGGAGGAGAGAAAGCAAGAAAGAGTAAAAGGGGAACTAATAAACTACATGCTGATGAGCCAAAGAAATGGGGATACTACACCTGGGAGGAAAGAAAAGAGAAACAAAACCTTGGATTGCTAGAATCTCCAGTTAGCGAGTATGTGGGGTGGGGTGGATGGGTGGAGGCAGAGAGTAGAGTTAGGAGACTGGCTAGCTTGGACTCCCTGCAATGAAAAAGAAGCGATGTAGACCATCCCTCACCCTTCTCTGGTTGTTTCCAAGAGAGTGTGGCAAGTTTGGTGAGATTCTTGTAAATAGGTGAACAGCCTTCTGGAGTTCTAGATGCTCCATCACTGGAGGGTTTTAAGAAAAGATTGGACAGTCACTTATCTGAAATAGTATAGGTTCTCCTGCCTGAACAGGGGGCTGGACTAGAAGACCTCCAAGGTCCCTTCCAGATTCTATTCTATTCTATTCTATTCTATTCTATTCTATTCTATTCTATTCTATTCTATTCTATTCTATTCTATTCTATTCTACTCTACTCTACTCTACTCTACTCTACTCTACTCTATTCTATTCTCAGACAAACTTCGTAAGGCTCGTGATTTTGTAGGTGTGGGGTCCACGGTGCTCTTGGAGCTTGGTAGTTTCCTTGCAGACGTTTCCTCACCCAACTAGGCCCCGTCATCAGTGCTATTGATGTCATCTACTCTGCAAGTGAAACCTCGGCAAAAAGCCACCAACCTCAGAGAGCGCCAAGGGCCCCACAGTTCCACCCTGAGCTACAATTCATCTCTCCTCTAGGTTGTAGGGGTGCTCCAGTGTTACCCACCATCCATCCTGGG
Organism: Notechis scutatus; assembly: GCF_049901735.1. NCBI lineage: Eukaryota > Metazoa > Chordata > Lepidosauria > Squamata > Elapidae > Notechis > Notechis scutatus. The sequence continues at coordinate 17,600,827 of NC_142019.1, forward strand.
GGACAGGTGCATTCTCCGGTGATGTGGTGGCAGGTCCCTCCATTTTGGCAGGGGCATCGCTGTTCGCACTGGACTCCGTGGCTGCCTGGAGGACATGGCTCTTCGCAACTGCTCGGGTTGGTTGCAAGAAAAGGAGTAGGGCAGCAACCCAGATCGAATAGAAAGAGAGAGACAAAACAATTTTGTAATTTACAGCACCGTTGCTCCAGGGTATACACAAATCATTCATCATGCAGCCGGATCCCATTGACCATATTCAGGGCAAAACGTAGGTAGCCGATATTTATTGCTCAGAAAAAGACAGCTTTTCTTTCAAAACCTTTTGTTTACGTTAACAGATCTTTATCCCCAAAGAAAATCACTATTCTGACTCCCAGAAGGACTTTTTTTTTGCAGGGGGGAAGATTCAGGAAATGGACAGTCACAAGTTGAAGCTTCCCAAATCCTAGCTGAGGCTTTCAAAGGGTTTGAGGCTCCTAATACAAAATAAAAAGTAAATGAAATACAGGTAGTAAGTCCTCAACTCACGGCAGTTCATTTAGTGACCATGGAAAGTTACAATAGCACTGGCTTATGACCATTTTTCACACTGCTGCTGCACACCCCCCTGGCCATGTGATCAGAATTCAAATGCTTGGCTCATACTTATGACAATTGCAATGTCCTGGGGTGAGGTGATCATGTGAACAAACGGAGGGGAGGCCAAAGTCACTTTGTTAAGGTATTGAGATTTAAGAGCTGACTAGCTGTAAAGTTGATGCAATGTAAGGCTGATGCAATGAAGGTGAATCAGCATTGTTATTGCCGTTTTTAGACTAAGAAGGGGTCCACAGAAGTTTTGCCACTTTAAGAGGTGTTTATATAAGGCAGCCATTAGTGGGTGTATTCCTCTCTCCTTGTGTCATGTCTCCATTGTAGAGTTCTCTGTACAGAGTTAAGAAGCTTGATTGCTCATCAGGTATTTGCCTACCATGTACTGTATATTTCTGTATATAACTGTCTTGTAGATAAACCACTGTTAAATATCAAAGTCTCTGTGTGCTGTGTTTTGCTCCTGGGTTGTCTCACAATAGTAGCCACACTGCAAATGCTCTGACACACTTAACAACTGTCTTACTAATGTATCCATCGTGGTGATTCAGTTAACAACTGTGGCAAGAAAGGTCATAAAACGGGGGGCAAAACTCACTTAACCACAGAAATTTTGGGCTTAATTGTGGTCGTAAGTTAAGGATCACCTGTATAGCCTACCAGATACATAGGAAGAATACAAGTGTCTTTACGCATGGGATGCGAATGCATGTTAAAACAAATTCCACTGAATCGTGATGAGCTAGACATGCATATTTTTCACCTAGGAGATCTGCAGAAGAACCAGTTCTGGCCAGGGTCAGTTTTGGGCAAGTGTATAATCTTCCCCTCCAATTGAATCCACAACTTCCCCAGAAGCAGAAGGAAAACATTTCAAATTGTTTGGCAGATTCCTTTATAATCGAAACCACCTTTCAAAAGTTTAAAATAAAGAAAGACGATCCCTCTGTTTTACTTTGTAAAATCTCCAGGTAATCCTCAACCTATGAGCACATTGGAGTCCAACATTTCCATTGGTAAGCAAGACAGTTATTGAGTTTTGCCTCATTTTACGATGTTGTTTGCCATATTTATTCAGTGAATCACTGCGGTGGTTCAGTTAGTAACACGGCTGTTATGTGAATCTCCCTTCTCCATCGTCCATTTATGTGGACATAATATACTTTGACTTCAGCAAGTCATTCGACAAAGTAGACCACAACCTACTTCTGTGGCAAGCTAGAAAAAAGTAGGATAGATAGCATCCACCAAATGGATTTGTAACTGGCTGACAAACCGTACTCAACTATTAGTCCTTAATGGTACTACATCTACATAGAGGGAAGTAAGCAGTAAGGTACCACAAGGTTCTGTCCTAAGCCCAGTACTATTCAATATTTTCATAAATGACTTAGATGAGAGAATAGAAGGGGAACCCACCAAATTTGCAGATGATAATAAGCTGGCAGGAATAGCTAATACACCTAGAAGATAGGCTCAAGATCCAGGTGAATCTTGATAAGATTTGGACCCTGGGCCTGATCTAACAAAATGAAATTCAATGTAGAGAAAAGTAAAATCTTATCCTTAGACAAGAAAAATGAAAAATACACATACAGACTGGGGGAAACCAGGCTTAATAGCAGTAACTGTGAGAGGAATCTTAGGAGTCTTAGTGGACAACCAGTTAAATGTGAGTCAGCAGTGTGCAGCGGCAGCCAAAAAACCCCAAGGCAGTCTGAAGCTACATTAATAGAGGGATACAATTAAGATCAAGGGAGGTACTAAAACCACTCTATAAAGCCTTAGTAAGACCACAGCTAGAGTACTGCATCCAGTTTTGGTCACCACACTATAAAAAAGAGGTTGAGACTCCAGAAAGAGTGCAGAGAAGAGCAACCAGGATGATGAGGAGACTGGAGGCTAAATCATACGATGAACGGTTGCAGGAACTGGGCCTGGCTAGTCTAGTGAAGAGAAGGACCAGGGGAGACAGGATAGCATCTTCCAATATTTGAGGGGCTGCTCCAAAGAGGAGGAAGGGTCAAGCTATTTTCCATCGTTGTAATGAGAAGAAGCATTCAGGTAAGACAACGCTCTTTTTCCAAAGCATTTGAAGGCCAGACAAGGAATAAAGGATGGAAACTGAGGGGAGACTTAACCTGGAAATAAGGAGACATTTTCTGACAGTGAGAACAATCAACAAATGGAACAGAAGTTGTGGGAGCTTCATCACTGGAAGCTTTCAAGAAGAGACTTGACAGCTATCTGTCAGAAATGGCGTAGGGTCTCCTGCTTGGGTGGGAGGGTGGACTAGATGACCTACAAGGTCCCTTCCGCCGCTGTTAATCAGTTAAATCTGTTAAAATCATTGCTTGTCAAAAGGTCACCCAAGGTGATCACATGATCCCAGGATAATGTAGCCATCATAAATGTGAATCGGTTGCCAAGCGTCTGGATTTTGATTACCGTATGTGACCGCAGGGAGGTTGCCACAGTGTGAAAAATGGTCATAAGTCACTTTTTTTCAGGGCCATTTTAACCTTGAACGATTTGGGGGTAACTGCAACCCCCATCTATTTCTCAATCTAAGCTGGTGGGGGGGGGGTTCTACGTTTTTAAACAGTAACAAAAATAGACCAGAAATCTTAAATCTGTACCCTAAGAGCAGACCACAAGCAGAGGTGACTTACTGCGGTCTGCGAACCCCTAGAGAAAACTTCACATCTTTGTCCAAGGTTGGGAAACTAAATAAAACTTGGAGAAGTCAGGCAGGATCAATTCAACGGACATATTGAAAATCTAGATGGATGGACTCACAAAGGGGTTGCAGCAGCTGTTTTATGAATTTCTAATCTGTCCTAGATCCCTAATGTTCACAATAAACGTTTATAAATATTTACAAGGAAAACGAAATCAATAGCCACTGTCTCAGGGAAGCTGTTTTGAACGGACAAAAAATAAATGTTTTATACTGCCACATCAATTCACAGGGAATGATGGGTCTATTAAGGCATATTAGCATAGGGTGTCTGTTTGGAAGCCACCGTGGCATCAGAATGCTGTTGTGACATCTGTGATGTCACTTGTGC